>NC_072787.1:14407795-14707795 GCF_022539595.1 Amphiprion ocellaris | reverse complement strand
TAAATATGTATATCTGAGACAATCATGCAGTTTCCAGGAGGAAATGCTCAGTAATGAGTTCACTGCTTATTGCACTGATGATGTCCTTTCGCTGTAAAAAAATAAAATAAAATAAAAAAATGCAGATGCTAACGAGGTCAAAAACTGAATTTTCACTGGAGGATCATCTTTAAAAGTAGTCATTTTTGGATTGGACCTGGGTGAATCAGAACAGTTATTAACTTTATTTTTTCCTACTACTTGTTTGCCTTCTGTTTCATTTCAAAACAGCTGCTGTGGAAAAGCTCTACAGGTTTACTAGCTGCTCACCCAGGGTATTTAACTCCACGTATGTTTTATTGCAGAGACTTTAGTAGGGAACAGATATTAATTCATCAATACTATCCAATTTGAAGAGGTTTCCTTGAGTCAGATGTCCAATTTTAAATTTCCCCTTACATTGTTGTGAAGCACGGAGATATGGGATCCCAGAATCAGTCATTTATAAGGGCTGACTGTGATCTCATAGTAGGGGGTGTTGAGAAACATGGAGGTATGAGATCCCAGAATCAGCCACAAGGGGGAGACACTGGCAGAATAACAGCTAAATAAGGGAACATTGTGATGTTATAACCTGTGATTTATAACTGATTCATGCTATAACCTAATAAGTGTGTTAAAGCTAACACAAATACCTATTTTTATAATCTTTGTTTAAGAAGTAACTAAGTCAGAACAGCAACTCACTGTGAAAAGTGATGTTTTTGGTTACCAGGCAAACCGATGTTTTTGATAGATATGACAAATATGAGGAACTAATGCTTTATTAAATGGAAATTCTTTTAAGAGTTTTGATTACTATGAAATTGAGATGTTTTAGAAAGAGTCTTGATTACTGTTAAACTAAGGTTTTTAACTTAGTAATGAAGTGAGAAGTCAAGAGCTAAGGTGAACTGGGGTCAAGTGTTCACAGTAAAGGTTATTAAGCTCGAAATAGACGTCAAGGATTTTTGTGAGTCTGACATCTGTTTCCTGACCAGAGGCCTGCTCTGAGCTGCAGATGGAACAAATACATTAATAGAGAAGTGAGACTGAGTGGAAGGGTCCAAACAGTCCAAACAGCTAGTTTGAGTTCCTCAAACATGTCATCACGTATGTTAATTAAGTGTGCAGTCATTGCATATGCAAAAGGTTCAGTTGTTGTATAAATTGCACTGGATTGAGACACGAGTTGGGAGTCGTTGCGAGGTGGTCACTCGTTGCAAGCCAGGGTAGAAATGCTCTGAGCAAAGGGGATTTTACCACGTAACTCGGACGGGGGATTCAACATGATCTGCAAAGGAATAACTGTTCTACTGGAATTATGGACTGAAGGAGTGCTCTTTCTGCACTGTTTGAGGATTACGAAAGACTGTGATCTAAAAATAACGCTGACTGAAGGAACATTACTGAACTCTACTATTTCCAAAGGATTAACACCAGAATGGATTAACAAAGTTTTTACTGGCCTAGAGAACAACAATGGATACAAGCAGATCTAAATCTGGACCGAACCCCCTCCACCTCCTCCCTGGAGCAGGGTCCCAGTGGCTCGTTGGTCTTCAGGTGAGCAGCTGGATGTGGCCACACTGTCTGCTCTCCCTCTCCAAATTACATTGGGTGATTATTGCTCTTCTTAGATAAAAGCATAGTTCCACTTATGAGTCATATTAGCGGATTGGTATAAGTATTAATGTTTAATTGATTGTCTAATGATTTATGGGCTATTGCTATTTCACTGCTGAAATTTTATAATAAAGCATTTATCCTGCAATTAAAGTTAACAGATTGGAAATTCTATTTATTTTTATCATGATGATGAATTAATCACATATATCTTCTCAGTTTGTAAAAAGTCAGGTTATTGTGTGCATTACATCTCAACAGGTTCTGTCAGATTACCTAGTTGTTGGGGCCGAGGGTGGCCTTTTCTAAACTTATCCTTGGGGTTATCCATTCCTTAACCTCTAAATTTAAACCTAGCAACTTACCAAGTGCAGAATCCGATGAGAGAAAAGCTGCCGTTAACAGACGTGACTGGTAATTAATTTGACCATTCGAAAATGGCTACTCAGTTGAGTTAGTTATCAGAGGAAGCAGGATAGGCGTCTAGACGGAGAGGATCTTTTTTTTTAACCCATTCTTGTCCTCACTGCATGTTCTTATTGGTGCTGTTCTTAATGTCTGTTTTGTTATGTGGCACACAAAGCATACAGTCTTTTCCTTGTGTACTTGCAGTAATGTATGCTGCTACATGATCAGTGTTTTTTTCTTCCAAACAGACAAACAAACAGAGCAAACAACTAAAAAACTGTGCTGTCTATTTGAAAGGAAACTGTTTAATAACATGTTTTTTGTGTGTTTTGTTTTTTTGCGGTAACATAGAAGGGTACTGTAATACGTTAATAGCAAAAAATTAAGAATATACTGTTGAAACTATTGACAATAATTATTTTTGGTAATTTTATGAAACAAGGTCTTGCTGTTGTTTTGTATTTGCATCTGGTATTTCACACAGAGCATTAATGTTGAGAAATGCTTGTTGTTTTGTTATGTTTCAATAAAATGAATTAAATGTGCTGCATTGTGTGGTTATTGACAAAAGAACACAATTGGATTTTTTTTATCCCAACTATAATTTTTTAATATATTCAGAATTTTAATAAAACTACAATTTTTAAGTATATTTGACGTATAATATTAAGTTCTGGGCTGCACAGTGGTATAGTGGTTAGCACTTTCGCCTTGCAGCAAGAAGGTCCCTGGTTCGCGTCCCGGCTTTCCCGGGATCTTTCTGCATGGAGTTTGCATGTTCTCCCTGTGCATGCGTGGGTTTTCTCCGGGTACTCCGGCTTCCTCCCACAGTCCAAAAATATGCTGAGGTTAATTGATTATTCTAAATTGCCCGTAGGTGTGAATGTGAGAGTGATTGTTTGTCTTTGTATGTGGCCCTGCGACAGACTGGCGACCTGTCTAGGGTGTCCCCTGCCTTCACCTGAGTCAGCTGGGATAGACTCCAGCCCCCCTGCGACCCTAGTGAGGATTAAGCGGTGTATAGATAATGGATGGATGGAATATTAAGTTCTTCCTATTCTACATTTAAGTTGACTATACCTAAACAAATTAAGTTTCTCTGCATTCAATAACTTAAACCATTTGAGGCAATCACTTGACGCAAATGGTTTAAGTACAATGAACTTATCCGGGTTTACAGTGCAGGTGGCAGACGGAGAGGATCTGGCATATTTCTTTGGAATTGCTGGGCGTGACAGCTACCTTAGTCAGTCAGGAAAGTCTTTGACTTGATTGCTCCTGTGACTTTAGGGGACAGAAACAGACTCTGTTTGATTTTAGGTGTGGTCCCCAAACACGGAGCCCCAGACCTCTGGGTGATAGGTGGCAGATGGAAAGATGTCAGTTCAGATTTAGGCTGAGCTGTTTTACATGAAGGAACTGCGTCTGCTTTGTCTGTAGACAAAAACACCAAATTTTTGACTTTGACCACCTGAGTCTGAGGGGGTTTGGCATTTGACTTCAGCTGGGATTTGTCAATTATGGGTGGCAGACAGAGAGGATCTGGCTTCTCTGTTTGGAATTCCTGGATTGTTTTGGATTCTTCAGGCACCTGCTTCAAGACTCCACTCCCATTCCTCAATTTCTCCTTCAAATCGTGATTTTTCATTCTCTCTGCCAGGTAAAGTTTTTTGATGTCCTCAACTTTTTTCACCAGATAGTCACTCTCTGGCTTTAGTGCTTGAAAACAGGTCAGCTGTCCTTTCAGTGCCTTGATCTGTGTGTTCAGATCTCTGACGGTCTGGTGCAATATTGGAATCTCCTGCAATCTTTTACAATTCAATTCCTGTCGGCGTTTCAGCTCATCAAACTCTTTAGTTTTTTTCTTAACCATCTCAGACTTGGACTGCAGCTGTTTTTTGCAGTCCATCAAAGATGCTTCCGTCAGTATCAGCCTTTCTCTTGATTCTCTACAAATTTGTAAAATGTCTCGGTCTTCACCCGCCGGTTGCACCACCCTGGTTTGTTCCTTTCTCAATTTCTGCTCAAGGCGGAGACGATTTTCTTTTTCTTTGAGCAGCTCTTCATTTTTTTGGGCCAGCAACACTTTTCCTTCTTTTGAGTTAATTTGTAAGAGGTTCTTTTCATCTTTTAATTTTTTCACCTCTGTCTCTAATAATTTGATTTTTTTGTCGAATGTTTTTTCTTTGCAACTGAGATCATGACCCAGTTGGTCGAAATGTTTTTTCATCTCCCGATACATTTTTTGGGAGGTACGCAGCTGATCTTTAAGAAATGCGTTCTCCCTGGTGACCTTCTTGAGCTGCTCCCGCAGGTGACCACACTGACATGTTGGATTCTCCATCGTTCGTCGTGCGTAGTTACTGATCTGCAGTTGGATACATAGACTGTATATATGCAGTCTGTGGTCGGATATTTATACCTTCAGGTCTTATGACGTCTCACAAACGTCATAGTAAGCCGAAGCGAGGCTTATTATGACGTCCCACAATTACGTAATCTCAGAAGGAGCCCAACTGCACATGCGGCCTGTCACCGCAGGTGACAGTTTAGGTACTCGTTATAAATCGTTATAAAGGTAAAAATATTTGAAATAATACTGAAATGAAAAAAGACAAGGTTAGGATTTAATTTTGTGATTATTATATATTCAATTAAAAAATATCATAATTATTTTTCAAATAATTTTTTGGTCATTATATTTGTTTCTCCCCGTGTTAAGATGTTTTTCATTTTTGTTGCCACTGCTACATATGTCTGGCTCAATATCTTTAAACAAACCAAACTTTAGTACTGACTGGTGAGTGGTTACACAGTTAATAAAGAAACTGAAATCAAGATCTAAGCCGTTCCCTTTTTAATCCATTTACTCACTCCCATATATGTGTGTGTCTTTGTATTGTCAGGCTGAAAGCGAAACTGTACAATGTCCTTAAAGCCGCAGGTGGTGGACTTTGATGAGACATGGAACAAGTTACTGATAACAATCAAGGCTGTTGTGACGCTCGACTATGTGGAGAGAGTCACGTGGAATGATCGGTTCTCGTATCCTTACCAACAGGTTCCATGTTGAAATATAAACTGCACTACAAGATTTTGGTTTAGGTTTCAAAGCAGGGTTCATGGAGATTACGTCACACAGCTGCTCGGTAGAGTAAAGCAGTTTCCTACTTTGTGTGAAGCTGAATGTGTTTGACTTTAAAAAACAAATACTGGTAATTCAGTGAGACACTAATAGTTTGGAAGCCTTTTTGCAAACGGGTACAATGTGTTAAATGTCAGAAAAAAAATGTAGCTCTTTTCATTCAGACAGAAGCTGAGAATATAACCATCACTTACTGATACAACTAATGTTATATTTGATGCATACTACACCTTTATCAACTGTATACATACATGCGTACACATTGAAACAATGTTCATCCTTATTATTTATCCTTGAACTTTGACACCAGTGACATCTATGCCTTGTGCATTGCATACCCAGAGCCTCTGGGTGAAAGATTATACACAGAGACCAAGGTCTTTCTTGAGAATCATGTTCAGCAGTTATACAAGGTACACACTCACAAATGCTCTGTAGTGGTTGCAAAAAAGTGCATTTTGTTGTACTCCAGCGTAACCCTGCTTTCCGTAATACCTACAATGTTGGTGTGTATTTTAGAAAGTTCTGGGCTCAGAGGAGAAGGTTTTAGTAATGTACCACAGATACTGGGACGAGTACAGCAAAGGAGCTGACTACATGGATTGCTTGTACAGGTAATCCTGCTCCTTTTTATGTCTTTTGTTTTCACTTGATATGCTTCTATAGCACTTGTTTTCAGTGAGTCACAAGGTTGATTCAGCCTTTACTGTGGTCTTTTTTTTCTCCAACTTTATTTTTTCATAAACACAAGATCACGCAAGTGGAAAAGCAAAAATATACAGTTTCAATTTTTTTTTAATCAAATATATTTTTAGTTTGTATTTTAAGTACAAGGTTAGACTTTTTTCTTAAATGTCAAAATGTTGATTGTTTTGTATTACAATGTAGATGAAGTACTAATGAAGGCTACCAGGTCCAGAGTGAACATAACATGTCTGTCGTCAGCTGGCTGTATTTACTGTTGTGTATTCAAGTAAGGTATGAGCTGATACATGTGTCCATGTCTGTCAGGTCTTAATTCTTTGAAGCTGACTGAGTGTGTCAGGGTCCTTAGATGCAGAGTGTGCTCATTTTACTCCCTCACAAGCTCCAATAATCCTTCCTACAGTTTATCCACACTTATAATATTACCTTGAAAACATAGTGTGAGGTGGCAGCAGGAATTTGGTGTGTCCTGATTTATTCTAAATCAGTACTCCCTTGGAGAGCTTTGAGATCTATTTTTATGTGTACTTCCCACCAGACTGGCAGCGCATACATATGCCTTTGTAATTTATTATGTCAGTGCGAGCAAGAGATATAGTAAGTCTCTTGGCTTTAGTAGTGACAGCAGTATTCAGTCCTTATTATAGAAGAGAATTGCATATTGTCCTTTATAAAGCTATTTATGAGATACATGTGTAAGTTTGGGGCCTGTCAGACACTAATCATCATAGATTAGAGGTGGACTGATGTGCCAGCTGAATCAAAGCATCCCATGAAGGCCTTCAATAACAATTCTTAAGGTTTCATTGCTAGTGTTACTCAACATTAATTGTTTCATTAGCAGTCTTTTAGCACTTAATGCTGCTGTTTTATGCTTGTAAATGTTTGATTGGAAGAGAGAAATCAGGCATGTGATAGCTATACCGTGGATAGAGGCAGCGGACACAGCTGTGAAAACTACATACCATAAAATTACATGCCATTTAAGATGGACGGGATCAGCTTGATGATGAGCATTAGTCTGTCTGGAAGTAGACCTGCTGGTAACTTTCTCTTTGGATCTTTTGACAAATACAAGAGCTAATGAAACACACTTACAGTAGATGCATTTCACTGTCAGAGTATCCACCATATGAACTGGTGACAGTACAAAATGAATCCGCCTCATAGTGATACTTGCTGCAATTTAGTGCAGCATAAGACTTTTCCAATGAGAGCTGCAATAACTCTGTTCTGTTAGCTCTGCTAACTGTTAACCATGCACACCAGCTGGCAAAATCACATTGTATGTGTACCGTTTGGTGCCATGCAGGTAGTGCACGGTGGTATTATCAGAGCTTTTTGCTGCTTCCTACAGGGGGTTAATGACAGCAGAGAGACACAAACAAACAGTAAATGTGTGGGCTGTGAAAACATCGCAGTGTGCTAAAATACTCTGTAGAGCTGCATGCTTGGGTAAAAGAAGTCATTTTGACCCTTCAATGAGGAACTGTGCTCTGACCAACACCAAAAAAAAACTAATAACTCCACGATTAGGAAGGGTTACTTCATTCATATGTTAGGTTGGTATTATACAATTTTATATCTGTTTGACAATTGTTAATAAGCCATTTCTAATCTTTAAGACAGACATGAATTGCTTGTGTACATTAGTACCAGTTAATGATAGCAGTTATTAGCAGTCATCAATACTAATGTCTACATTTTGCCTGGTCCATTGGGTAACCATTCCATGTCAACACAGCCATTGATTTGGCTGGAAGGAGTACTTAGTTAAAGATAAGATAAGAAGATAAGAAAGCTTTATTGTCATTACACACAGTGTACAGTGAAATTCCAGAAATTAAACCTCTTCAACAAAATATACCTGGAATATTGATTAATCTCTAATTTCCTGAAATCCTAGACATAAATTCTTACAGCCTTCCTTTGAACAGTGCAAACTACTTCCAGTGACAAGATATACTGTATCACGCGGACCTACCAAGCCTGGTGTCATGCGTCACTTTGTCCGTGTTAGTAAACACAAGACAGATATCCATGCCAATGCTATGCTGATGTTGTCAGACTCCGAAGCAAGATCAAATTTCTCAAAAATGCCCCCGTTTTTTTTCTTTTTTTTTTTCCTTAAAATTACTCAAGTAAATGTAACGGAGTAAACGTAACTCGTTACTACCCACCTCTGATAATCATGTATTTCATACTCGTCTGTGGCATCTGACAGAGGTCTGTAAAAAGCTGTTTGGTGATGTCTTCATAACTTGTCCTGAGAGTCTAAACATATCTGAATTTCAAAATTTATATTTAATGTGGTTGGGCCTCTATTTTTATACTCGTATGTTCAAGAAATACTAAAAATTCTCAAGTTTTTCAAGCCAATATAACTAATTACTAAGGATGTCCCAGTTGTCATTGATGTCCCAGTGGTGTTCTTGAGAATAATTTCTCAGAGTAAAGCAACTTAAATAAGTTGCAGAGTTTCCTGCAGTGTTTTTTTGTGGAGTAGCCCTGTCAGTTCTAAGACTAGAGTGCCTCTACTTGCATCTGAAGCGATTATTATGTTTTTCTAAAGTAAAATTGTAGTCTTATCACACTTGAGGCAAAACAAGTTGTGGTACTACATCATAGAAGATACCACATGTCAACTAAACAGTCCTTTGCTGTTGAAAGCGGTTTACATTTTAGATCCATTTCTGAAGTAGCTGAGTTTGTTAAATGCAGAAACCAAAGAGCCTCTTACTGAACCATTGGTCTCACCTGCTTGCATTTTTTGTGTTGGCAAAGTACAGTATCATATGGTAGCAGGGTAGCTGCTCCTGAGTAGAATGTTCCCCCGTTAGGATCAATAAAACGATTGGGTCAACGATGGATGCCATCATCAGTCGCTTATGGAAGATTGTGGGCAGATTGCTTACATTAGAGCAGCATTTAATTTGTCATGTCACTCTTCTTTTACAAAAAATGAAATGATTGTGTGCAGCTGCTTCAGTCAACAGGTAGTTAAAATGGAGAACAGTGAGGAATATGAAAATGTATGATGGTACAAAGTGCTGCTACTGCAAATGATGCAAGACAGGAATGCTGGTTGAAAACTTGTATGTTAATGTATTTATTTTTCAGATCACGTATTTCTAATATAATAGCTGCACATTATAGCTGTTCGACTTTAAACTTCTTTTATTTAAACAGAACATTGTATTAAAATATATTTAGATGTGACAGTGTCCTACAATGCACAATATTGCTTACATTTTTGGCCATGTCATAGTTAATATTAGTACTTGGTTGGGGCTCCTTTGCTGTGAATTACTGCTTTAATGCGGCTTGATGCTGTGGTAATCAGCCTGTTGTACTGCTGAGGTGTTACTGAAGCCTAGGACACTTTGACAGCAGTCTTCAGCTCATCTGTATTTTTGGGTCGGGTGTTTCTGACCTTCTTCTACCCCATCAATTTCCTATGTGGGTCAGGTGAGTTGGCTGACCAGCGAAGCACAGTAATGTCATGGTTAGCAACATTTTTGGTTGTAGTTTTGACTCTGTCAGCAAGTCCTTATGAGTAAGCAAATCAGTGTCCCTATAAAGCTTGTCAGCAGATGGAAGCATGAAGTGCTCTATAATCTCCAGGTAGATGCTGATTGTGTTGACTTTGGACTTGTTAAAACACAGTGTACCAACACGGATGACATGGAACCCCAAATCATCATAGACTGGAAGCCTCACAGTGGTCTCCAAACACCTTGGATTTGTGCAGCTGGAGTCTTCCTTCAGACCTAAGGACATGTTTTTGTTTGAAAGCTAATATCAGTTGTCAAAATTAGCACTGTCTGCTTAGTCTTTCTGGCCATGCTGAAAAGCGCAAGTGTTCTAAATGTGTTCCAAATGCTCATGCTCAAAGATATGGGAAATACCAGAGAGGGCATACAGAGTTGCAGAGTTACATTGGATCGAACAGCTTCGGGTCGCTGTAACATTTAGAAGCAGAATCACTTGTGCTGAATAACACTCATCACCGCACAGATGTGCCACTCCACAAAACACATCCTGTAAATACAATATTGAGCTGACGTTACTTTCTACAATAATTTATTTCCCTAAAAATGCATACAAATGGCCGGATGTCTTTCAGTTGTTATTAATTAATATGATCTGTTATTGTCACACGTTTATGATCAGAGGCACTGATGCCATCTACACCTGTTGTCAGAGTAAAAATACTGCATCTGCCATTACGTGGGGCTCATTCACATCAGCACCCGAACAGTGGAGTTTCTAGACAGTTTAACTGTTTAAAGCATTTTTTCAAAGAGACTCATTTAACAGAAGTAGAAATGGAGGTGTATTTTGAATTAGCTTATTTTAAAAAGCAGTTAAGCCACTTTATTAGCTTGCTAGCCTTTAAAAAGCTACTTTGTGTATGTGAAATTGTGACTTAAATCATAAAAAGAAAAAATTCTGTTCACTAATTCTCTTAAATTCGTCTTCCTCAGGCCTTCACCGCCTCCAGTATTCTGCGCACACACATCCGCCAGCACTCCGGAGAGCGGCCCTTCAAGTGCAAACACTGCGGCAAGGCCTTCGCCTCCCACGCCGCCCACGACAGCCACGTCCGCCGGACCCACGCCAGAGACAAGACGCACCCGTGCGACCTGTGTGGAGCCGCTTTCCAGGAGGAGCAGGAGCTCAAATACCACATGAAGAGCCACAAAAGTAACAACTTATTTCAGTACAAATAGGAAGAGTTATAGACCTAACATTAAATACGGCTATAACCAGCTGTTTTTTTAGTGCTGTTTGTGGTTTTCTAAGATGATAAAAGCATTTAAGATAATTAAGAAGAGTAGAAGTGGTTAGTTTATATGATTCCATATTAAGATAAATCGGTTACAAGTTAATTATTGCCATGAAAGAGGAAATCGTGCCCCTTTAATCACTTTTTAAAAATTTGTTTGTGGGTTTTTTTCTGTTTTATTTTGCGTTGTTTTGTATGAATACATTTGGGTACAGGGTACAGGATAAGGGTTTCTTTACATATAATGTACAAGCAGATTTTTGCCTTTCGACTATCTTTTCAAAAATACAAATATCGCACTCAGCAAAATGAAAATATTCCATTAATTCCGCATTGAAAGCTGCGTATTTATTGCCATATTTCCACTCTGCAGAAAGACAGATCGTGGACAGCATCGGTGCTCCGTCCTCTCCTGGGAGCAGATTGCAGGAAGACTCTGCATTTCCAGTGAAAGACCATCCAAAAATACAGAAGAACACCGGACCAACCTTCCCCTACTCCAGGTTGACAGTTTTAAACTCAGAATATAGGCCCTGGAACTAGACTGCATTATCCTCAGTCAACTATTCTAATCTGGTGATGGAGATTTTTAGAAGCTGCAAAAATCCCAAAAAGATGAAATTAAATTGTCGTGAGACCATGAAAGGTAAAATACCTGCAAGAACTTGTGGGCTTTCTTAATATCACTGCTGCATATAAAAACGGATATCAGTTGTATAGGCCTTTTCAGATGGGTACATGATAATTTAAATTGTTAGGAAAATGTGTTTACATCTATTTATATTAATGTGTTGTGTGTTCTGTGGCTTAAAGCTTTCACTCTGCAATAGTTTTGTTGGCCCATACCTAATAACACCTATTCTTCTTCTTCTTCTTCTTCTTATTATTATTATTATTATTATTGCATTGGGTTTTCTTGCATTGTCTAAGCTTTAAAAGCAAAGCTATTTTTATCGTTGTAGATTTGAGTACTATTTGTGCATAAAGTAAATGTTCTATCCTCTCTTAATTTATAACGTATGATAATATTTTTTACTGCAATGTAAGGCTGCCAAAAGCAATCAAAAACTGTCGCAGTTTGTTCTCTTTGAGCGTCTGCCTTTTCACCATTAACGAACAATAAAAATCAGCGCATGGAAGCGAGATTGTTGCTTTTGGTTTGTACGTGCTTCATTAAAATCACAACTGAATATATTCAAAACGAACTAATAGAAAACGAAATTCGACATTGGGATTGTGATAAAACTTCTACATGCTTGAGAGACTTTTGTCAAAAAAAATGTGACTATAACTTAATTTTAAATGCAAAATTAAACTAAAATGATATGCATCTTGTTTCAGCAGTTAAGACATTTACTATTTTGTGCAGCTGTGTTAAGAGTGCAGCTAAAAGGAAAGTGTGCAATGTGAAATAAGTTAGAAGATTCTCCATGAAAGGTGCCAGGGTTGCGTCCACTTCCACTTATGCATCAGTCCAGTCAGGACATGTGTCCTTTTGTCTGCATCTCATGTCTGCTGTCTCTTTCTTAGCCTTGTGATGAATTGGAGGCTGCATGCTCACAGTAAAAATGAACAATCCCTACTGGACCAAATGAATGACAATGGAGTTTAGCAGAAAGGTGGTCTGTTGCTCCTCACACAAAGGGGCTCATAGTGACTGACATCTGCCCTCAAACTGTCCCACATGTGTCTCTAAGAGATCAGATAGATCAGTGATCATCAACTGGCGGCCCGCGGGCCGAATCCGGCCGCCGAACCGTCCAATCCGGCCCGCGACTGGATTCCAAAATTGTGAGGATCAAAGAGAAAATATCATGTGGTCCACACTATTAAAGCAACTGAAAGTGTGGTCGGTTGGAAATGCCATATTTAAAGTTTATTATTTGAACAGACACCCCCTCTAATTTTTGTTTTTAACTGAACTGCTTTAATATGTTGAGGTCAATTCCATTTTTTCGCCAGTAGGTGGTGATCTGGTTCTGTTGTGGATCCATCACAGAGACTATAGCTGTAAACTCTGCGCATGCGCAGTCCAGAAATAAATGCATGAGGTATGAGGAAGACACTAACTTGGTGCTCTCTCTGTTAATCCACAGGTAAAGCAAAACGTAGCTTTTCTAACTTTATGTTGGTACGGTATTAACTGTATGAGTACGGTGTTAAGTATTTTTGTGATGTGTACAAGTGTGTTGAAACGTGTATTAAGGTAAACGAGTGCTGGCTCAATGCCAAGAGGCTCAGTGTGTTGTTGCTAAGAAGCACTATAGTTTTCATTTAAGTGTCAGTGTAACCAGGGTGGAAACTGAGGTATATTTTTTTTCCACTCGATTTTAGTTTTTCCCACATTTTCCCTGCCCCTGAATGCCTCATGACATGTGGCCAGGTCACATGACAGCAATCATCCAATCAGGTGATTTCTCTAGCCTTATATAAGCTGCTCTGACTCCACTCTCCTCAGTTGTGTGGGAGAGGAGCCAGAGACAGCAGCTGCTCAGGTCAGTTCCAACATATTGACTTTTCAAGCTTATCCATTTGCACAATTCTGAAACTACTGTTTTGTAACTTTTTGTAGAATCCAGACCTGTACTTTTGTGTTGGGACTCTACCGTGTTTTGTGCTTTTTGATCATAAGGAACTGGTGAGTTTGAATTTTCACAATTCTTGCTTGTTAGCATTAGCATGCTAATGCTAGCTGCTAATGCTAACATGAGGCTCCAGTGTTACTTTGATGTATATTGTTTTGTTTTACTGATGTAAATTTAATGTTAGCATGCTAACTATTAGCATGCTAACGCTAGCATGCTAACTTGACCCAAAATGATCTTATAAGGAAATGTATCATGTCTGGCAGTGATTTTGGCTATGTGTGACTAATGCTAATGCTAGCTTAGCAATTAGCCACCAGCTAACAAAGGCCTAAAGACTGGTATTTTGATTCATCTAGGCCAGGTGCCCCTGATCCCTCACGGGTTTCCTGTATTTGTTCGATGGCGAGCTTCGATCCCAAGCCAGGAGGCTGAAGAAATCCCAGCCCTTTGTCAACATCCCATGGTCTGGTAGGAGGCTTAGCAGCCTGCTCACTCTCCCACCTTCTCACTACTGAGCCCTTCCACATCCACCTACTCCCCCTCTGGACAATTTGCGTGTTGGAAACTACTCTCCTCAAACAATAAAAGCCCCAAATGAACAATTGTGCTCAGTGTGCGTTTGGAGCCATCCAAATGCTTGGTTGAACCACCGTGGGATCCATTTTGTTTCCTTTTCCTAGTTGATTTATTGAACTTCAACAGAAACAGAAGCAATTGTACTGTTGACTGGTTGTTGTTCTGTTGATTGATTGATTAATCTGTGCACAGAAGTTACTGCAGTTTGTAAATACGTTTTGCTTTATTGTTTTCACATTCTTACAATATATTTCCACATTTAAAATCAAATCATTACCTCCTGGTCTCATTTACTGCACTGCCCTCCAGTGGCCGAATCTAAATCTTCTGACAATAGCCCAGTATATATTCTCACCTAAGTCAACCACATTGTAATCAGGCAAACCCTTGCTACATTTCTTGGCGAGCCAGCCAGGAGGGCAGTCGTTCAGTAAATACAGTTACATTCATTCAATCTCACCAGTTCATCCAAGATGGAGGTTTTTGATAAGCTTGAAGTCAAAATCCCAAATGCTGTTTTAGTGGACGGAATAAATGAACCTGCGCTATTAGTAGATGTTATTGCTTTCCTTGAACAATATGGTGATATAAAACGAAACATCACCATTGAAAACCTTCAATCAGAGTTTAATGAACGTGTTGTCGTCGAATTTAATTCTAAGTCAGCGCTTGTGACATTGTCACCCTTGCTTCCGTACACTTATACCTCCAAAGCAGGTCATAAATACTGCATTGAAAATCTATCCAACATTTATGCATCCAAGATTTGTGGTTCAAAAACTCGCAATTTAATGGCAGAATTCAAAAATGTTGCCCGATTGTCTGGAAAACACTATGCAGAGTTACTTCAAGAGATGATGGAAGAAATTAGCCTGTCCGTGCCTGAGATCCATCGACCTCCCACTCACGATGGTGCTTCAAATATCACAGATCCCCCTCCACTAACATCTCATCCTTCAGTGAAACAATCTGATTCTCCTCCTGTTTCAGACTTGTCTTCACCAGGGCCAACCATCGGTCCCGAGGCACAGCAGAATGCTCAGCGGAACGAAAGGCGATCCACAATCCACATGACGCAAAGCGACCTGACTCCTCCAGAAGTCCAGCGTTATGTGGTGGAGCATGTGGTCAGGAGTGGAGACGGTGCCATGCAATACCATTCATCGCATCGGCTGAGGACCTTCTCAGGAAAAGTGCCAAGGCCGGCCCATGAGACGGACTATGAGACATGGCGATCTGGTGTGGAACTGATGCTCAAGGATCCATCTGTGTCCGATCTTCAGCGCACCAGGCTGATCCGTGATAGTCTCCTGCCACCAGCAGCCGATATTGTGAAACATCTCAGCCCTGACGCCACACCAGAGATCTATTTACAACAGCTCGACTCCGCATATGCTGCTATTCAGGATGGTGATGAACTTTATGCAAAGTTTTTGGATACTTACCAGGATGCTGGAGAGAAGCCATCCACTTACCTGCAACGTCTTCAAGTCGCTTTGCAGCACGCTGTGAAAAGAGGAGGTATATCTGTGAGGGATGTGGATAAGTGCCTTTTGACCCAATTCTGTCGAGGATGTTGGGACAACAATCTCATTGTGGAGTTACAATTAAAACAGAAGAAAAGTAACCCTCCAACATTCCCAGAACTACTTCTGTTGCTGCGCACTGAGGAGGATCAGGATGCGGCAAAGGCAGTCCGAATGAAGCAGCACCTGGGTGCAACAAAGCAGAGAGTGGCAAGTCACGTACAGCTTGTCCATCCAGAAGAAGAAACCAACTTGTGTACTGTTCTGACGACCCTTACCAAACAAATGGCTGCCATCCAAAAGCAACTTGCGGCCCTTACAGCAAGTCAGTCCAGAACTCCACCAGATCTTGTTCCAAAGACTCTTGAAAGGCAAAAGACTGACTCCAAACCCATTCCTCCAAAGCCTGGGTTTTGTTTTCGTTGCGGAGAAGACGGTCATATTAAGCCGCAGTGTGAAAACGCTCCCAATTCATCTCTTGTTAGCGCCAAAAGAAAACAGTTTGCCAGTAGACAACAAAAATGGCATAAACCAAATGCCTCTGGACATTTAAACTAGTTCCAGCTCCTGCTGAGGGACAATCAGGAGCTGTGCTGGACCAACCCCGTCCCGCAAAGAAGTCTGTCCAGTGTGCAAACATTCAATCTGACCTGAAACCAAAGAAAACATTGCCACGGGGGTTAATCGGTTCACGGTGTACAGCGAAAATCAATATTGCTGGCCAAACCTGCTCATGTCTGCTCGATACTGGATCGCAGGTAACCACCATCCCTGTGTCGTTTTATAATGAACATTTGTCAGATCAACCCATTCATTCACTTAATGAGTTGCTTTACATCGAAGGTGCAGCAGGTCAAACCATTCCTTACCTTGGATATGTCGAGACTACAGTGACATTTCCAGAAGATTTCCTTGGTACTGATTTTGAAATTCAAACTCTTGCACTTGTCGTCCCAGATGTCAGACCCAGTTTCCCAACTTCTGTGTTAATCGGCATGAACACCCTTGAAGCACTTTATGATCAGTTTTGTAACAGTGACTCTTCCACTTTTCGGCCCAGTTTGCATGGCTACAAAGTTGTGTTGCAGACTCTCCAGCTAAGACACCAGAGCATGGCTGAAGACAATGTTGGACTTGTTACTCTGTGCAGCAAGACCCCTGTCCTCATCCCTGCAGGCTGCACTGTGGTAGTTGAAGGTTCTGCTAAAGTATCCACTCCAACAACCAGCCAGTCTGTGATCGTGCAGCACCCGGATTCAGGCCTGCCGGGTGGCCTGTGTGTGAGCAGCTGTTTGATTTCCTTACCATCTCACTCACCCTACAAAATTCCTGTTGTGGTGACAAATGAGTCAGAGCAGGACGTCTTCATCCCGCCAGTCTCTGTGATTGCAGATCTTGACACCTTTGAATGTACAATCTCTGATCACCATGTAACCAGCAATCCATCTTCGAGCCCTACAACCCCACTAACTTTCAATTTCGGCGACAGCCCAGTTCCATCAGAGTGGAAAGAGCGAATTACAGCTAAACTGAATGCCATGCCAGAAGTGTTCGCACACCATGACCTTGACTTTGGACGCACCAGTCAGGTCAAACATCACATCAACCTTCACGATAATACCCCATTCAAACATCGTGCACGACCCATCCATCCACACGACATCGAAGCGGTTCGGAAACATCTTCAGGAGCTTCTGGATGCTGGGGTAATAAGAGAGTCCGAATCGTCATTTTCATCCCCAATCGTGGTTGTTAAAAAGAAAAATGGAGACATCAGGCTGTGTATCGATTATCGAAAACTTAACTTACAAACAATAAAAGATGCTTACCCATTACCCAACCTCGAAGAGTCCTTTTCTGCACTCAGTGGCGCAAGGTGGTTTTCAGTCCTTGACCTCAAGTCAGGCTATTATCAAATTGAGATGCAAGAAGAAGATAAGGCCAAAACTGCCTTTGTTACTCCCCTGGGTTTCTGGGAATTCAATAGGATGCCCCAAGGTGTTACCAATGCACCCTCAACATTCCAACGATTGATGGAGAAGTGCATGGGGAGTCTGCATCTCAAGGAGGTTCTTGTGTTCATCGATGATCTTATCATATTCGCTGACACTCTCGAAGAGCATGAACGCCGCCTACTGCGAGTGCTTACAAAGCTCAAGGAGTACGGACTCAAACTGTCGCCCGACAAGTGTAAGTTCCTGCAAACATCTGTCCGGTACCTGGGGCACGTGGTATCGGAGAAAGGCGTTGAGACGGACCCTGCCAAGGTCGCCACACTGAAATCCTGGCCAGTTCCGCACAATCTAAAGACCTTGCGCTCATTCCTTGGTTTCGCGGGCTACTACCGGCGTTTCATAAAGGGATATGCCACCATCGTCAAGCCACTCAACGACCTTACCCGAGGATACTCACCTGCTCGGAACCCATCAAAGGATAAAGCTGCAACACCACTTTTCGATCCAAAGCAATCCTTTGGCACCCGATGGACTCCTCGATGCCAGCAAGCTTTTACCACGCTTATTGAAAAATTCACCACTGCTCCTGTTTTGGGCTTTGCCAATCCTGCCCTGCCGTACATACTTCATACGGACGCCAGTACAACCGGACTCGGTGCAGCCCTTTACCAGGAACAGGAAGGAGCATTGAGGGTAATTGCCTTTGCAAGTAGAGGACTCTCGCAAAGTGAAAGTCGCTACCCGGCACATAAATTGGAATTTCTTGCGCTGAAATGGAGTGTAACGGAGAAGTTTCAGGATTACCTGTACGGTGCAAACTTTACCGTAGTAACAGACAGTAATCCTCTTACTTACCTCCTCACATCTGCGAAGCTAGATGCAACCGGCCATCGTTGGCTAGCTGCTCTTTCAACCTTCTCCTTCAAAATCCAATATAGAGCTGGGAAGCAGAATTTAGACGCGGATGCACTTTCTCGACTGCCGCACATTGAATCCAGTCCTGAGGTGGTGCAAAGGGATCACGAACTCCTGAATCAGTTCACTCAGCAACATCTTGCAGACATCAGTGATGCTGAGATCTCTTCTGCGGTGGTTGACGCCATTTGTCAAAGTTGTTTTGTCCGGTCTCTGGTTGATACCACTCTCGTTGAGTCACTCTCGGTCACTGTAGATTCCATCCCTGAACTGTTCAATGAAGATTCCCATGGCCTGCCGGTTGTTCCTGTGTTGTCACATGCCGACCTCCAAGACAAGCAACGGGCAGATCCAGGTCTTCGAGAGATCATCCACCAGTTGGAAACGGGTGAAAAAGTTCCACCTACAGTTCGAGGTGAGATACCAGAGCTACCACTTCTGCTAAGAGAATTAAACAAACTGGAACTTCTCAATGGTGTACTCTACAGGAAGAGGAATGAAAACAAGCATCTCTCCTTTCAATTGGTCTTGCCAGAGGAACTTCGACCCACCGTTCTCCAAAGCCTGCATGATGATATGGGTCACATGGGGATTGAGCGGACTCTTGACCTTGCTCGAATTCGATTTTATTGGCCCCGAATGGCTGCTGATATCGAGCACAAGATCAAAACTTGTGGCCGCTGTATCCGACGAAAGGCGCTGCCAGAGAAAGCTGCTCCCCTAGTCAGCATCCAAACATCTCGTCCTTTGGAGCTTCTTTGCATGGATTTCCTTTCCTTGGAACCCGACACCAGCAATACCAAGGATATTCTGGTATTAACCGACCACTTTACGAAGTTTGCAATGGCCATACCAACGCCCAATCAGAAGGCCAGAACCGTGGCAAGAAGTCTATGGGACAATTTCATTGTTTACTATGGAATCCCAGAGAGGCTACATTCAGATCAAGGCCCGGATTTCGAGTCCAAACTGATCCGTGAACTATGTGAAGTGGCTGGTATACAGAAGTGTCGGACAACCCCCTACCATCCGCGAGGAAATCCAGTTGAGAGATTTAATCGAACTTTACTCAACATGCTTGGAACTCTTGAGAAAAAACAGAAATCGAAATGGAGAGAGTATGTCAAACCATTGGTGCATGCGTACAATTGTACAAGAAACGAAGTTACCGGATTCACGCCATACGAGTTGATGTTTGGGCGATCTCCTCGTCTCCCGGTGGATCTGGCCTTCGGGTTGCCTGTAACCAACAACTATCCTCAACCTCATTCTCAGTATGTACATGATTTGAAACAACGACTGGAAGAGAGCTACCAAATTGCCTCACGGAATGCTGCTAAAAATGCAGGGAGGAATAAGGCTCGATTTGACCAACACGTGAAACCGTCTAAGCTGGAAGTTGGAGATCGTGTCTTGGTGCGCAATGTGCGTGTCAGAGGAAAGCACAAGCTCTCTGATAAATGGGAACAAGACATCTTTGTGGTAGTAAAGCAAGCAGGTGATCTTCCCGTGTATACGGTTAAGCCCGAAAACCAAGATGGTCCGAACCGCACCTTGCATAGGGACCTTCTTCTCCCATGTGGTTTCCTTCCTGTGGCAGAACCATCAGTCGAGATTCTTCCTGTGCCTGAACCAAGGCTAACTCGGTTGCAAAGTCGAACAATGCACGAGTCGGCAGAAGAGTCTGGTGGGGAAGACAATTTCATGGTTGAAGTTACTGTAAATCCCACAGTTGAACCAAAGAAATTCACGGTGGAGAGAACTCGTGTCGCAAATCTGTCTCCCTCACGAAACGTGCAGTCTCTCGACCCTGAAACCTTACCTGCCATAGGACTGGAAAACCTACCTGATCCTGTAGTTGTGAACTCACCTGATCCTCTTGATGTGAACTTACCTGCTCCTGTGGACGAAAGTGAATCTGAAATTGAAAACCTACCTGAAAACTCACCTGTTATGGCCGATGACCTACCTGACCACTTACCTTCTCCGCCAAATCCGTCGCTCCTCGATGTTCCACTGGACGATGACAATCCTGGAGAAAATGGAAATTCTGAAACAAATCTCTTTGAACCACAAAATCTTGAATGTATACCTAACTTACCTGATGCTGAGCCCACTTTAAGGCGTTCAACTCGCCATAGATCGCCTCCCAAAAGATTCAACTATGCTTCCTTGGGTAACCCATTAATATATGTCGTTCAGACCTTATTGCATAGTTTGTCGGATGCTTTGGGCGCATCAACTGACGCTAGTAGCCCTGCTGTCCATATTGTTTAATCTTCACTTGCAACGGGACTTGCAAGGTTAAAGGGGGGAGGATGTAACCGGGGTGGAAACTGAGGTATATTTTTTTTCCACTCGATTTTAGTTTTTCCCACATTTTCCCTGCCCCTGAATGCCTCATGACATGTGGCCAGGTCACATGACAGCAATCATCCAATCAGGTGATTTCTCTAGCCTTATATAAGCTGCTCTGACTCCACTCTCCTCAGTTGTGTGGGAGAGGAGCCAGAGACAGCAGCTGCTCAGGTCAGTTCCAACATATTGACTTTTCAAGCTTATCCATTTGCACAATTCTGAAACTACTGTTTTGTAACTTTTTGTAGAATCCAGACCTGTACTTTTGTGTTGGGACTCTACCGTGTTTTGTGCTTTTTGATCATAAGGAACTGGTGAGTTTGAATTTTCACAATTCTTGCTTGTTAGCATTAGCATGCTAATGCTAGCTGCTAATGCTAACATGAGGCTCCAGTGTTACTTTGATGTATATTGTTTTGTTTTACTGATGTAAATTTAATGTTAGCATGCTAACTATTAGCATGCTAACGCTAGCATGCTAACTTGACCCAAAATGATCTTATAAGGAAATGTATCATGTCTGGCAGTGATTTTGGCTATGTGTGACTAATGCTAATGCTAGCTTAGCAATTAGCCACCAGCTAACAAAGGCCTAAAGACTGGTATTTTGATTCATCTAGGCCAGGTGCCCCTGATCCCTCACGGGTTTCCTGTATTTGTTCGATGGCGAGCTTCGATCCCAAGCCAGGAGGCTGAAGAAATCCCAGCCCTTTGTCAACATCCCATGGTCTGGTAGGAGGCTTAGCAGCCTGCTCACTCTCCCACCTTCTCACTACTGAGCCCTTCCACATCCACCTACTCCCCCTCTGGACAATTTGCGTGTTGGAAACTACTCTCCTCAAACAATAAAAGCCCCAAATGAACAATTGTGCTCAGTGTGCGTTTGGAGCCATCCAAATGCTTGGTTGAACCACCGTGGGATCCATTTTGTTTCCTTTTCCTAGTTGATTTATTGAACTTCAAGAGAAACAGAAGCAATTGTACTGTTGACTGGTTGTTGTTCTGTTGATTGATTGATTAATCTGTGCACAGAAGTTACTGCAGTTTGTAAATACGTTTTGCTTTATTGTTTTCACATTCTTACAATATATTTCCACATTTAAAATCAAATCATTACCTCCTGGTCTCATTTACTGCACTGCCCTCCAGTGGCCGAATCTAAATCTTCTGACAATAGCCCAGTATATATTCTCACCTAAGTCAACCACATTGTAATCAGGCAAACCCTTGCTACATCAGTGTTGTACAGTGGCATCAACTGTGTTCAGTAAAGTCGATGTGTTCTACATATTATCCAGTCTTAGCTTGCTAGAAGTGAGTAAATGTTATTTTTTTGGGCAAGAAGCTCCATGTTATGCTAGTTGCTAGTAGTCTAGCACACTCCCGGGTAAAATAGCACTGCTGGTAAAGTGTATGCGTACGTGTGTGTGTGTGTGTGTGTGTACATGTGAATGACAGGGTATAACAGCAAATGATGAGTAGATGTCTTAGTAAATATGAGTTGTTATTTTGCTGCGTTTTATGATTTTAGCCTTATGAGTTTATGTTAATTCATTGTAGATTCATGTGCTCTTATTTGGCTTGAAAAAGAGTGTTTTGTATAATCTTTTTATTATTTTGTTACCCAAGTTGTTGTTCTATTGATGAGATATTGTGTGTATGAGATGTAGAGAAGCCACACTTTAACTGGAAAGCCTATTGTGGGAAATGTAATTAATTGATTGTTGTTTGTTAATTGTTTATAATGATGCGCAGCCCAGAAATAAATGCATGAGGCATGAGGAAGACACTAACTTGGTGCTCTCTCTGTTAATCCACAGCCATTAGTTACTTCCGGTTACACAGTGTTTCCTGGCCTGTGTAATCTTTGCTGCCGGTCCAGATTACCCCTAGGTCTGGTGCCGGTAACAAAAACAACAATAACTGAGACTCTTAACTATCAGTAATCTGCACCATTTATGACTCTATTTAGGCTACATTCCGAAATGAGGACAGACTCGCTGCACTGTTTAACATTTATTGTTTCACACAGTTCTTTTTTTAACATAACTTTTCCTCATGCCCTTACTTAACATTTGGTTTTTATTTCAAAGTCTCAACAACAAGCTTCAAACTAGTAGACTTCTCAGGACAAAAAAAGGAGGAAAACCCAACTGGCATAACTTAAAATAGCATGGTAAATAAATACTAACCTGGTACCAGAACAAAACAGGTCACAAATAATGTTCGCACATCAAATACAACGTTAAGTGGGCTATAGCGATTTCAAATCACAAGGCTGAAATGGGCTACTCACACTGCTTAATGGCTGAAGTTACATTTCCCCTCTGACACCAACTTTTTCACATCAGGCTTGGCCGCTGTCAGACTTATGCGCAAACAGTCGGTTCTTCTCGTGTGTTTTTATCGAGTTCATCTTGGAGAACGCAGCCTCGCAGGTGTAGGTTGAACCCAACATGGTGAGCACATACATAGCCAGCGTCTTCAATGTGCCATAGTCCTCGGGACAAGACATCCAGAATGCGCTCAGGCTTTCAGCACCATGGAGAGCAGCCTGGATTTCAGCCAGCTCGCTCTGAATGGACGCCTCGTCCAACGGCATCATTTTCACCGCGTTTGTGGACAATTCTCCGCTTGGGCTGATGGTGAATGGGTCACGCACAAATCCAATGACATCCCAGGAAATGAAAAAGTCATCGAATCTAGCAGAGAAGTTGTCTTTTAATTGTGTGATGAATGTCTTCATCTTGTCTGTTACGTTGCTTTCTCCCACCGTCTTCAGTGTGTTGAAGTGCAGCAGCCTCTCTGACAACAAATCTGCATGGAACAGATCAAGTTTGTTCCCAAAGGCATCAAGTTTTTCCACCAAATCCACCACTGATTTTTCTTTTCCTTGCAGCTGGAGATTAAGTGTATTCAAATGGGAGAAAATGTCTGCTAAAAACGCAACGTTGCACATGTATTCTCTGTCTTTCATTATGCGGAGATGGTCAGCTGCCGCTTTTGATTTACTTTGTTTCAAAAAATCCACTACTTGGACACGGAGTTCAACGAAGCGTTCCAGTGCTTTGCCCTTACTGAGCCAGCGCACGTCATTGTGGAGTAACAGGTCATCATGAGAAGCCTGGGATTCCAGCACAAATTTGCGGAACAGGTGGTGCTGCGTGCTTGAATTTCCTCTGATGTGGTTAATAATTTTCATTGTTTTCTCCATCACCTCTTTGAGCTCCCCGCTTAGCTTTGCGCACAGCACGCTTTGATGGATAATACAGTGAAGTGCGTTAGTTTTAGGAGCGACAGTCTTTATTCTGCTCACCAGATCCTTGTTTTTGCAAATCATGGCAGGTGCACCATCTGTCACTGTCAGGTTGATTTTATCCAGGGACATTCCATGGCTTTTAAAAAAATCTTTTCAGTTTTCCAAAGATGATGTCAGCAGTGGTGTCGTCCTCCAGCGGAAGCAATGCTAGCAGGTCCTCTCGGAAATCTTTGCCATCAAAGTATCTGACAAAAACGCACAACTGGTAAATATCCGTGTTGTCAGTGGACTCATCAATAGCCAGTGAAATGTATTTGGCTTCCTTGATCCCGTCAATGACAGCTGGCTGGACATGCTCTGCCAAGACGTGGACATGACGTGCAGCAGTTGAAGCAGAGAGAGGCATTTGTTTGACAGATGCAATAACTCTGTCCATGGATTTGTCGGGGGCACCGTTCCTCCAGAACGGTGACCATGCTCTCCTTTAAAACCTCACTTTCCGTCAAAGGCCGGTTATGTTTGCAAAGCACCCAGGCAGCCTGCAGAGATGCACACCTTACTCTCTCTTGATCAGTTAAAGTTCGAGTAATAATGCCATTTGCACGGGAGTATAGTCAGATTTCAATGTGGCGATTTTTCTCTGACGGGCCTCTGACTGCTCAGGATATGAATCCTTGAAATTTGTATGTTTAGTGTTGTGGTGACGACGCAGATTATATTCTTTTGCAACAGCAACAGTTTCGTTGCAAATGAGGCATACAGGGGGCGCATTTCGGAAGGTTGGCAAGATAAATG
The DNA here is from genome assembly GCF_022539595.1 of Amphiprion ocellaris. Classification (NCBI taxonomy): domain Eukaryota; kingdom Metazoa; phylum Chordata; class Actinopteri; family Pomacentridae; genus Amphiprion; species Amphiprion ocellaris. The sequence continues at coordinate 14,683,132 of NC_072787.1, read as the reverse complement.
CCTACTTTTCAGTCCAGTCATTATTAAGGGATCTGTTTTCCACATCAACTTTTCGTTTCATGGCCTTTGAGAGTTCCATTTTACCTGTGTTAAGAGGCCTTTTCCTTTCACTTCCGCGGTGTTTGTTTTTCAAGTGCTCTATAAATAAAGTGGACTTAATTGAGTTGAGGCAAAATATCGCTATCACTCCTGGTGGTTGACTGTGGTATAGGTGATAGGAGCCTGACTCATAAAGGCTGAAAATGCCTTCAGTTTTGTAATGAAATGGAAAAAAATATAAACAATAAACATCAAATAATAATGTTATGCCAAAATTTGATTTTTATTTAATTTTTGGTTGAGGGTCCGGCCCCCAAGGTGACTGTCCGGTAAAATTCTGGCCCTCTGACAAATATAGTTGGTGACCCCTGAGATAGATAGATAGATAGATAGATAGATAGATAGATAGATAGATAGATAGATAGATAGATAGATAGTCATAGTGTAGCATGTCGCTCTAGAAACGTTATAGTATAACATGTTGCTCTAAAAACGCCATTGTATAGCATGTTGCTCTAAAAACGTCATAGTATAGCCTTTGGTCCAACAAACATCATAGTTTAGCATGTCACTAAAAACGTCATATTATAGCATGTGGCTCAAAAAACATCATAGTATAGCATGTCGCTCTAAAAACGTCATAGTATAGCCTTTGGTCCACAAAACGTTGTTTTGTCCCGGCTGTCTGAAGTAGGTGAGGAGCAACACCAAAACAGTCCAAACGCTGGTTTCCAGAGGGTTAGACGAGTATTTATTTGAAAGAGGAAGTTTACAACAACACAACATGTGAGGGGGTTAAAAGCAAATGGGTGTTAGTAAAATAAAAATAAATAAACAGAACTAAAAGTGAACTTCATGTTGACATTGATGGGCATTCCAACCAGGAACAAAGTAAAAGATTGTTTGTTTGTTTGTTGTAAGAGAACTTGTTTTTCAAGTGCTCTATAAATAAAGTTGACTTAACTGAGTTGAGGCAAAATATCTCTATCACTCCTGGTGGTTGACTGTGGTATAGGTGATAGGAGCCTGACTCATAAAGGCTAAAAATGCCTTCAGTTTTGTAATGAAATGGAAAAAAATATAAACAATAAACCTCAAATAATAATGTTATGCCAAAATTAGATTTTTATTTAATTTTTGTTTGAGGGTCCGGCCCCCAAGGTGACTGTCCGGTAAAATTCTGGCCCTCTGACAAATATAGTTGGTGACCCCTGAGATAGATAGATAGATAGATAGATAGGTAGATAGATAGATAGATAGATAGATAGATAGATAGATAGATAGATACATAGATAGATAGATAGATAGATAGATAGATAGGTAGATAGGTAGATAGGTAGATAGATAGGTGTGTGTGTCAGTGTGTTGGGGTTAATTTGAGGAAAGCACCAATTGGTACTGTGGTGGTGGCAGCAGCATGGGGTCTGACAGATGACACAGTGTCCAGTCTTTGTCTCTGTGTTTTGTTATGTCACCTTTAACCTCAGGGTCGCCATACTTCACACTGAGGGCATATCACAACAAATGCTAAAACACTGATTTAAGCAGTAGAAGAGAAAAGAATCAAAAGAAAGCATGAAAATTAACCCTCATGTCGCCCTGCGGGTCAAAATTGACCTGTTTTAAAGTTTGAAAATGTGGGGAAAAAATATATCTTCACAGTGCAACTTCTGATGTTCACATTTTCAACATTTTTGGGAAATCTTTGAACATTTTTTGGTGGAAATAAAATAAATGATAAAAAAAAAATGTTTCCTTAAGAACATTCACAAAAAAAATCTACTTTTTTTGGTGAATTTTCTTAAAGAAAATATTACAAGTTTTACTGATTTATATGTAATCACTTTAGATATTTTTAGGATTTTTTTTAGAAGGTTTTTACTCATTTTTTGAAAATATTTACAAGAATTTTCTTGCCAAATTTGGGGGCTTTAAAAAAAAAACAAACACTTTCAACAGAAACTTTTAAGGAATTATTGGAATTTTCTTCCGGAAGGTTTTGCAAATTTGGGGATTTTTTTTTGCTGATTTTTTTTTTTTTTGTTGATTTTTTTCAGACAAGGAAACAATATTTTTGGTGCCCATAAATGATGACCACAGGAGGGTTAAAAAATGATTCTTCAGCCTGCATGATGCAAATTAGAAATCTGAGGTCAGATCAGAGAGATTCAGCGATGAAAATTAAACTTCTTGCACATCTGGCTGGGCTGTCTGCAGGGAGAAGAGCAGTAAAGACAGCATCACTCAATCCTCCCTCTCTGTTTGCTTTCTGTAACGGATGGACAGCAGCCATCTGGGTCAGGGGTCACCTCCTCTCTGAATGTTTAACAGCCTCCCTCTCCCTTCAAATAGCCAAAATATGGATGCTTGAACAAGTGTAGATCAACCTTCGTTACTCCTGCCCCTCCCATGTATACAACCCCCTAGGCACCATGAAGGGCCCTGCTGTGAAAAGACAGGATACTCCCCTTTGTGGTCGTCCAGGAGCAAAGGGCTGGAGGAGAAGGATGGGACAAGAAACAAAGACAGAAGGAGAAAAGGGAGAATGAGCTGCCAGAGCTGAAATACTGAGATTGTTAGCACGTGGTGCTAAGAGACTGGTTTTACTAGCACCTCTCTGATTGGCTGATTTAGGACACCATGCTCTAGAATGGAAGAATTTTTATCTAGGTTGTTTATAGGGATTGATTTCACACTTAACCTCCTGGCGAGTTAACAGGGCCTCTAAAGGGCTATCCATCAGATTCATCTCTATATTAATGTGATATTAATGATAGGAGCAGTGGAATTTAATGGCTTCGGTTAGCAGAGGTTAATTCCCTCTGTGTTTGAAGCAAAGGATCATAACTCTACAAAACAATGATGAAGCTCTGATACTTCTTCAAATACATTCCATTAATGCGGTGGCAATAAAATTTAATGTTGTGATTAACTAATAATGTTATTGATATAAAGAGGACAGTGAAATCACCCTACAACTGGAGCCACTTAATGCATTTTAATGCATTTTTGCCTCTTCTCTTCTCTTCTCTTCTCTTCTCTTCTCTTCTCTTCTCTTCTCTTCTCTTCTCTTCTCTTCTCTTCTCTTCTCTTCTCTTCTCTTCTCTTCTCTTCTCTTCTCTTCTCTTCTCTTCTCTTCTCTTCTCTTCTCTTCTCTTCTCTTCTCTTCTCTTCTCTTCTCTTTTCTCTTCTCTTCTCTTCTCCTCTTCCTCTCAGTCTGAGCTGAGTAGTCGGATGCTCTGATGTATTAGCTTCTATTGATTGCCTAATAGCTGTCAGTGTGTGCTGTAGTCTGATGTTGAGGCTAGCCCTCGTTCCAGACAGACCTCAGACTTTCAGCTGAATGGACTCATAAACTATAACCACACCAGCTCTCTGTCCATCTGTGCCTCAGTCTGCCTCAAACCACATGAATTCAACAATGATAAAGGAGATTTTTTGAAACCTGCAGAGAATTTTGATACTTTAAAAAAATTGAATAACATTGTCTGCATTAGGCTTGATTGTCTTTTGTCTCTTTGTCATAATAAACATACACAAAAACAAGCACATTTTGGGTAGGTAGTTAACAAGACACAGGGGTTGCCTTGTTGGTCCTTAGTTTTATCAGACTCTTATTGAATGTGCTGCTGAGCAGTACCTCCAGAGAGTTAAAAGGAGAACCAAGGGTTAAGCTGGCCTTCCTTATTGTGCTGTTCATTTCAAATCTGTTATTGTATACGTAATTGAATTTTATTAAACTCATCTAATTTTGATTTGTTGTACTTGGTGCTAATATCACACTTGGCCTTTCAGTTTTCTCTGTGTGTGACAGGAGCTACATTTACTGTGCATTGTTAGTGAACACTGACGGTGGATTTTCTCTCTAATTTTGCCTACTTTGTTGCACTTTATCCCAGCTTTGTGACTTCTACCTTTAGAGAAACATTGGAGTTAAGTCATTTAAGTTTGAATGGATCCACTGAACTGTGATCTCCTCTTGTTTCCCCTCAAGTCTTGACACGAAGCTGATCAGCTTGTGTCCTGCCATTCACGCCTCAGGTTGAAGCTGCTGTTGATTTCCACTGGGACTGTGGACAGTACAGCAGGACACATGCAGAGAGGCTCAGCAGCCTGCATGCTGCTAGCTGGCTGAAAGGCAGATCAAACACTGTCTGCAAAGCCTCTCCATATTGCTCCTGAGTGTGTGTCTCTTCTAGGTGGGCAGATGGTCTTATCCTGCTCTGTGGGGGCTGGTGTGAGGTTCCACTGTGGTCCCACAGGACGGAATATTTGCTGACGCACTCTCACACACGTGGACACACACACTTTTAAACTCATCTATCTATCTATCTATCTATCTATCTATCTATCTATCTATCTATCTATCTATCTATCTATCTATCTATCTATCTATCTATCTATCTATCTATCTATCCATCCATCCATCCATCCATCTATCCATCTATCCATCTATCCATCTATCCATCCATCCATCCATCCATCCATCCATCCATCCTTCTTTTGAACTATTTAACCCCTGATGGACTGCAGGGTTTCTCCTTTAGGTCAGTTCATATGCAGCTGTGCTCAGAGGAGTAAATCTGCTTGTAGGTTGACATGCAGCATTGTCATTCGGGATGTTAGAAAGTGTTATAGGGTTCTTCTCCCCATGTGTCATGCTTTACAATAGTTCCCTGTGTGCTACTTCTGTGTCTTTATGCGCAAGGCTTTTGTATATAACCAACTGTTATTCCTGTGGGTGATGAAGCAGGCAGTAGGATAGTGAGGAGAGGAGCTACTGTTACAGTACTCACTCTCTCTCTCTCTCATAGTTCTGTTCCTGCATCAACCTGCCTTTCTGCTGCCCTCTCTGATGTGCTCGTGTTTGCATGTTGCTTCATAAACTCTTTTAATGAAAGCATATGCAAAAATGCTGTACGTGTTTCCTCTGTGTTTATCGACTATGTAATTCCCATGTGACAGTTGCCTCACGGTGCAGGTCACCTCTGTAGTACCAGGTCTATTCTCAAGCGAATGTTTCTCTCTGTGGGGTGGTGCTGCTGAAAAGTCCCTGTGATGTCTTAAACTGATACTTTTTGGACAGTGGGACCACATGCTGCTATGACTATTGACTAAAAGAAAGAGACATACTGGTGCATCTATGCAATGATGAGAACGTACCTCTAAGAAATCTGCAACTTTAGACATCATAAATCTATTCTTTACAAATACTCTCTGCCATCAGTTGTAGGTTTAACTAATGTTTTTAAAAATTAGTCTGGATTTTTAGCGATCAGTGGTTTAAAAGCCTATAAATGGGAAGCTTCTATTAAGAACAACTGCATGCATTATTCCTGAGGGAAGGATTTACAACATATGGTCACTGTACTCCTGCCACATGTGCATCCATGCACAAACAAGGTGACCTCCATGCCTCTAAAGATGTTTGCTGTTGGTCCAGCTAATCCTAACTAAGCTGTCCATTTAGATGAACACTCAGAGGGCAACACTCATGTATGGAAGACTCAGAGTTTGTGTTATCCCGTCAAATAGAGATCTGTTTGCTTTCTCACTGTTACTGTCTGACTGGGGGTGGAAGAGGGGCGTGGCTTGTGTTCTATATAAGAGATAAAGCTACACAATACTGTGCTTTTTATTTGTCACTGTGTTGTGGGCAGAAAACACAGAAAAAACTAAGTGAAGGAAGTGGGAGATCTCACCCCTCTTGGAGTGGATTAGCTAATAAGCACTCTTGTCTTTTCCTCACCTCCCTTCATTTCATCTTTCTGGAGAATGGATGGTCTCCAGCCACAAAGGACAGCCGATGATTGATTCTCCCTCTAATAATCATGGGAGAAAAGGAATGAGACACTGTACTACACCCTGCAAACCAGTGAATGGCTATATACGTGTGCATGCAGTGAGATATGGGATGAAACATTTGCACATACATGGCCATGGATGTTGAACATAAGGAGGGCAAGTCAGCGACAAGAACATCGATAGCTGTCAGTCAAATTAAACAAAACTAACAGCACAGAGACAAGGGAGGACAACTGCTTTATCAGCTAGTTAGTTCCCTCCTCCTGTAATCACCTCCTCTGCCCCACCTCACCTTCTCTAATCACTGAAATACTGCCAGTCTATTCATCTACAGTCTGATTTGGGGAGCCAGTAGCCTAGTTCAAACATCTTGGTATGTGAGGCAGCAGAGGATTGAGTCTGAATTTATGGAAATCATGTGAACTCATTCACACAACAATCGTATCTACTACTTTCTTCTGTATGATATTGAACCTGTGAGTCTTACAGACAATCTTGAACGCATCCCGCCATCATCAGCTGATTTGTGTCACTTGCTACATGCAAATTCCCTGATATCTTTCTCAAGTTTCTTCATCAGTCATTTCCTAACACCTCAGACAGCAGCTATGTGCTGTCAGAGCTATGGTTTGTTTGTGACTCTATCATTCAGGAGTGTAAATCTACATTTCTTTAGATTTATTGAAAGCAGGTGGGGCTGGCTGTAAATGGGACAGTTTGCATTATCTGTTTCCTGGGTTAAATAGTGTCCAGACTCTAAAAGTAATCCTGAAATACTGATGCTCACATAGAAGCGAGTACAGACTCTATTGGTGATAAAAAGTATTTATCAAGGTAAATATTAGCCTCATTTGGGCTCTATTCCCTCCTTTCCCTGCCTGAAAAAGATTATGTAGTCAATGTTTCTATCACAACTGCACTTGTATTCTTCATGGGACAATTGACCGTGACCCCAGGCAGCTCCCAAAGGTCTATGCGGTCAAAAGGGACCAGAAGTGGAAATGCCTCAGGGTGTGGATAATTAGCAGCCACCTCGAGACTGGAATGACTGTTTAAGCACCTGATGCTTTGCGACGGTGCCAAACATTAGCGAGTGCAAAGCTGAAAGGTCTTAAAGCCGCTCGTTCGGGAGACGAGAGGCATCGATTCAACAGAGAGTACGTTGACAGTGATGGAGATGAAGGATGCTCTGAGTGCACGACCACAGCTAAGAGTATATGTACTTCTGTGAGGTGTGTCATGCTGTGTGTGCATGTTCCTCAGTGCATTGTCTGCACCATGTCTGTGATTGTGCTCTTCCACAAGAAAATGGAGTGTCTTGGCCCCGGAGCCGCAGCCTTTCACCCCACCCCCTACACTGAGTCATGATGGCTTTTTGACAGTAGAGCTGGAAGACAAATGCCCCCCGTCCTGCTGAAACATTCATGAAGCCTTATGACCCTCTCCTCCACCTAATGTACCCTAACAGGCCTTTATGGCTTCTCTTTAGCCTAGCGTCACCTTAGTGCTGCTTCCCGGCATCTAAGTTCTTAACACCCCGCCACCAGTGCTCTTTTACACCCTCTCAGCAGTTTGGTGGAGAAACTGCACCTATGTTCATTTTTCTTTTGCAGATGGGTGCACAACAATTACCCCAAATCAAGCAGCATGTATCTGCTATATGCACATATTTCTGCTTTTTGGACAGTTCAGGCTGGCTTTGTCATAGGCTTCCAGGTTCAGGTTGTTTCCTTTCCTGTTGCTCCAATCCTTCGCATGTGGTCACTGACAGTGTTTGTAATCTGAATCCGAAGGGGTGCATTGATCTGTTAAGATTGTCACTTTAAAAAAAGCCCCATTAGGGTTTAAGGTTTGACAGTTGATATCAACATCCTTCAGTGTTGTGACAGGTTTAAATGCACCGTGACCCAGAGCTGAAGAAGCCAGGAAGAAAGGACTGTGAATGGGAAACTTTAATATCATGTGTGCAGAATGTATGAGCAGCTGCAGAATTTGCTTTTTTAACAAGCCTGACACAAGACAAAAGTCGGACAACGGAGACTAAATTTAAGAAAGGAGCCAAATAAAAGTGCAGTAAAGCTTTGTGTACTGAGTAAACTGACCTCAGCTTGTCATTGGACCGTGTCCTCTGTGTGTGTCCATCCTGTGTGGGTCCACAGGGAGATCTGGCCTGAGCAATGTGTTTTACTATTCTCCTGGCCTCCCCACTGTGTTTACCTCTCCGTGGTAAAAATGCCATATGCTAAATGGGCTTGCGTTACGGCTCTGGTTTCCTGGCGGACCATCGGCCCCACACACTCCAGCATCCGTCAGAATGGACATCTAAGCTATATCTAAGCCTATAAAGTGGAGCTGCATTGATCTGTTTATGCTTTTTTTAACAATCTCCAACACATGAGATTCATCTTGGCCACAGACAATCTTCTGATGGTCATTGATTCATCTGGTAACACCAGGCCAATTAATTAGTGGTAGCAATCATTGCTGCTTTTTGTAGTCAGTCCTTACCAAAGCGTTATCCATTACCTCATGACGTTTGCCATTTCAGCAATGTAACTCCATAATTACTGTTTGGTGAAATAGACCACTTTGTTTTATTTTAACTGAGTATTCAGTAAGACACAAATCCACTTCCAAACTATGCATCCCAGACTGCATTATTGACAGTGCTCTTATTGACTGAAGTAATAGAAGTCACAGAAAATGGCTCAGGATACGGTAAGAGAGAGTCCATATCTCTGATGATGTGCATTCATCAGAAGAAAACTGCAGAGCTGTGCAAAAATGTTTTCATTATTTTCTAATGGGCATATAGTGCCTGCTGAGTGTCAAGGTTCCAGATATAAAATCCCTGCTTAGCTATTTTTTTTATTGGCATTTTAAAGACACATCAGTCATCCTGAAAACCACAAATCCTCTAATTAAAAAAAAATTCTCATGTTTATTTTTTGTCAAAGAACCTAAGAGTCTAACAGAACCACTATAGCATAACATCTTTATCTAACCACACATATGCACCAAAACGTCTTACACTTATTGTTTTTTTTTTTAATATGCTCACATATTTTTGTATCAGACTTTATTTTGTTAAGTTTACCCCTGATGTCACAAATCATTGATCAACATTAATAACAATTACACATCTATGAATCAATGCAATATTGTCAAAATGATATATTTATAAGAATTTACAAATAAGGCCTTGAATATTTTACAGTTGGCCTGGACAACATTACTCTTGCTCCAGTGTGTATGTTCTCCTGAGCTTCCCAAATTAAACTTACTTTAACCCTCGTGTCGTCCTGCGGATCAAATTGACCCATTTTAAAGTTTGAAAATATGGCGAAAAAAAGATATTTTCACAGTGAAACTTCTGATGTCCACATTTTCAACATTTTTGGGAAATTTTTGAACATTTTTTGGTGGAAAAAAAATGTTAAAAAAAAAATTTCTTGAGAACATTCAGAACAAAATCAACCAAAATCCAGCAAAATTTGCTGTATTTTGGTTGATTTTTTTTCTGAATGTTCTTAAAGAAAATGTTAGAAGTTTCACTGATATATATGTAATCACTTTAGATATTGTTAGGATTTTTTTTGGAAGATTATTATTCATTTCAGTCCTTATATTCACCTTTCATTTCAAATTCCCTGCAGGTTGAGCAGTTTATGACCGTATAAGTTTTTGCCCAAAGTAATAAATAAGTTTGCAAAAACAGCGCAGAAAAGAAAGTCATGGGGAAGAATGCTCAAGTGCCTCTGCAACGGAGAGTAGTCCGGAAAATCAATGCACCTGTACTCTTCTCTCCACAGAGCAGCAGGATTGGTTTCACACGCTAATCATGTGTGTTGATTTCATCCCGGTTGTCTGCATGGAGGACAGCAGCACAGCAGTTTCCCTTCTGTCCTTGCAGTGTTTGGGCCCAGCGCCTTATTGATCAGGATGAGTAAGTTAATAAGCTTTAGACTCATTCATCAGCAGGGTAGAGACTGGAACTGCACACGGCAGGCTTAATCAAGTCATCAGTGCCCGTCAAGCATGAACACAGTAATTAAAGGAAGAGGGAACATGGAGACGAGGAGAGAGGAGAGGAGCAGGCGTCTATAGGGTTCGCCTTGAAAAGAGATAGAGAACTTCAGTGCTCCATTTATAAAGCAGCGATTTATAAAGACAGTGGCTGAGGAACGACACAGTTACAGTCACCACTCTTTCCTTTGCCATACATAGCTCTCACATTAATCTAGTCTAGTTAATGAACAGCTGAAATACAATCAGCCAGACGATCCAAACAGTAACCTGAGGACAGACAATTCATCCCACCTTCGAGCAGGTCCTTCTACGAGTACAAACACACACATAGACACGACAAAGAGCTACACATCCCTCCTTCTCCCTAATGACACACACAGCTGAGGAAATCACCAATAATCACCATTATCATCATCATCATCATCATCCTCAGTATTTCACCACTGCAACAGAAGTGCTGCACGTGAGACCCAGAGGATGATCTCATTTGGTTTTCTTGGTGGATTGCTGAGGCCAGTCAGATTTACAGCAGCAGCTGTGAGTGATGGTGCTTCTTTATAAACAACAGCCATCAGTCCTGTCTGGAGCAGAGGAGGAGAAAGGCTGTGGGGAAGCTCTAATGGGCTCCACAGCCTGATTTAGAGGCAGAGATGTGGATCCTCGCTGTTACCACATACGTAGCTACGTTTGATTCAGGCAAACTTTAGCTGCTTTTGAAGGTCAGGTCAATCAAACAGGCATCCTGCTTTGCAGGAAGTTTTTAAAGGTCAGGTTCCCATTGTTTCAAGTGTGTTTCATAACAATATTAACACACTAGTTTGTACATTTAAACAACCTTAATCATCTGTGATTGTTTCCTTTCTCCTTGTCAACCATTAGGAGAATCCTTCTTTATTTATCTCATAATAATCTTAATTACTTTGTTTGTCTTTGTGCACAAATTCTGCTCTTCAGTTCAAACAGGCTTCTCCAGTCTTACCTAAATTAAGTTCAGACTTTTACCACAAATTTTCTTAATTTGGTATTTAAGGGGTTTGTAGTTTTAAAAGAGTTCCCATTTGATTTTGTTAGTTTGTACTGCTGAATCTTCATATTAACTTAAAGGCTGAAATTGGGAATTATTTTGTTCACAGTCCACAGTTTATGGATTTGTGCCTAAACTCCTATTTCAAAATCAGGGATCAGTTCACAGTAATTAAGGACAGAATGAATGATTACAGTGACCAAAAAAATATTTTAATGCTCATATAGGCATGCTCATAATGTTGTTAGACAAACTTGAAAAAAATGTCTGCTTTAATATTTGAGTTACAAATTTGGGTTACTAATTTCTAATTGCCTATCTACAATGAAAACGATATTTTTGGAAATTACAGAGGTTAGCTGTCAGTGGCAGTAGGGCTTACATTATGCAAAAAACAAAATCTCTGCAGAAAGTTTTGGATTTCTCTATGTCAGATCAGTTCTCTGAATTAGACTTTAAAAAGCTAGTTTGCCCATTTTACAAAAACACGTAAAGGTTTTTCCAATATTAGTTATTTACTAAGGGTAATATTGCCAAGATCCAAATGGGTGAAAACTGTTCGTGTTACTCGGAGCATTAAAATGCAAGCAGTGGGCTTCACTCAGGTGCCCCAATCCCCACGTGTCCTATTAGCCTTAAACCTGACCATTAGACTGTCCCTTCAACTGCTGTGAAAAAACACACACCTAATGAATGCAGCTCCCAGACCGAGTGTCCATTAACTGTAACTAACTAGACTTGTTGTTCTGTAACACATCTCTGGCTGGACGCAAAGCTCTGAGCGGAGAGGCGGTTGTAGTGTGTGTGTGTGTGTGTGTGTGTGTGTGTGTGTGTGTGTGTGTGTGTGTGTGTCTACATGGCTGTTGTGGTGAGGGAGCTGACAGGTAACATTAGTGTCACAGGTGAATGGTGTGGAAGGGCCACAGAGGAAACATCAGATTCATGTACATGTATGCACACATTTTTAGGAATATACACACACACACACTTACACTTGACACAAAAATACAGTCCCTCTATACACAATACACACACTCTATTGCTGCTTATTTAGTTTGCCCTTTGAAATCTACAGTATATACACATGCAAGTCGTGTGACAATAAAAATGACAATACATTTCACAAGCAGCTATCCTGGAGTAACCCAAACTGTCTGTGCATTCTCAATTCCAAATTTAAACATTTTCACCAAAGTATTTTGTGTAAATGGTAAACATATATGTAAAGAATCTTTACAAACTCTCAAAAGTTCATTTTCAGAGAGTTTTTCTGCATAAAATTAAGTCATTACCGAGTCTTTGAATGATCAATTTGCACCAATTTATTGGTAGAGGTTGAGTTTTTTTTGTTTTTTTTGCATTCATTTCATTTGTTTACAAGTATCTTCTCTTCTTTGTGAAGTTTCTCTTCAAGGAGTGGTGAGGGAAAGACCCTTTGATGTCGTTATGCATTTTTCCAATAAAACTACTGTTTTGGAAGCTGAGCACCACAAGTTACGCTGGAATGATTTTTAGGATGCAGTTACTCTGTTCAACAAAATGACACAATCACTAACATATGAAGGGACTAACTCTGTGAATCTTTGCATTAATTGGTTCAACATCTAAACTTCCTCTCTGCTCCTCTAATCACAGCACAGTGGACAGAGTGAATACTGATCCCCTCTGGACGCAAACCAACAACCGCAATCACAACCAGCTTTACAACTCATAATCAGCACGGGGCAACGTCTCCTATTTGGGTGCACAGCGTGAAACACACAAAAAAGCAGCACAGTGTGTTTAAAGGATGCTGCTAATCCTATAGTGAGGCATACTTTGGGCATATACAATGTGGCTGTGAACACTCAGACACACTCCCACAGAGCAACTCAATTACAGCACGACTCCTTCATAGATCTGTTAGCTTATCTGATAGCCAGATCACCTGATCGATAGGAAACAACCACTGAGGGTTAATTTAAGCCTGCCGATCATTAATGTGGGTCCTGCAGTGCAGAGACGGAGCAGAGGTGGAAACCTGTTGAAGAGCTTAGCAGCACAAACAAGGCCAGCACAAGATGTGTGTGTCTGTTTGTTGTAAGATTGTGGAAGAAACTCTGTATTAAGGATGAGGAGTTTGCAAACTACATTACTTACTCTGCTACATGCACTGGCACAACTGTATGTGCTCTGAAGACAGCTGGCAGTGAAAATGACTGGGTGCTCATCTCACTGTATTGATCCCCATATAATCATTGACAGAGCAGTCTCTGAATGACTAGCACGGGATTCAGTCAAAGGCTCGGCCCACTGATGGTTTCCTTTTTCATCCATCTTGTATAACACCATCTCCATGCCTCAAAAGCACCTCCCCAATTAATGGCTAACTAATAAATAAAATGAAGGACCACTTGTTTCTCAGCCACAAAGGCCTGTGATTGGAGTGTCTGGGTCCTAAACACTGCAGCATGAGGCAGCACACTCCAGTGTTTACATTCAAGCGTCGTATAAAAGTTTGTCCCGTTGTGCGGCATGCTTCCTGGCCCACGCCGGGGCTTACTGTCACGGGGCTAATTGTGGATCTCTTCTAGTCCCTTTGTGGCACAGCACACTTCTCTTGTGTGTGTGGCAAAAGAGAGGCAGCCTTTCGGAGGGGTCTGGGGTGGTTTAGGGGACAAGGAGGGGGGTGAGCATTGGCAGTAATGAAGGAGAAGGCACGTATGACCAACAATGAGATCCCCCGGATTATAGTCCAGACAAAGACAGTGTTGCAGTAATTACAGGTGCAAACACCAGTGCATTGTGTGTGTGTTTGGGTTGGTGCTGCACAGAAGTGTGGGTGCGGGGGCAGAGGCATTGCTCTATTAGCAGCTGTGTTTCAAGAGACCATGATTACTGTAAGAGGAGGATGTGTGTGGCCATTAGAATGATGGAGAAAAGGGGTGAAGAAAAGGAAAAAGAGAATGTTGCTTTTGTGATTCCTCAGTTTTTTTTTATAGCAATTATAAGTCCTGTTTCCTAGAGCAATTGTTCCTGCTGAACATGCAAATCTTGGGTGTTAAGTATAAAAAGCAAACTAAAAAAGCAGGAATGCAGTAAAGTGGTATCAAATGTTACTCATGGAGGTTTTTCATCAGAGCTATGATGAAAGTGAGACAAATATAGAATATTATCAGATGTATCATTTAGACAGTGTTTACTTGAGTTATCTCAAAACACATTGTATTATTTGGAATCCATTTATCTCATCAAAACTTGAAAGTTTTTAATGTTTTGCAAAAAGGTCATCAAGGCTCTTTCATGCAGCTTCAGAAAACATTGGAAACTTTAAATGCACACACACAAATATGTTCCATATTAGGAAAGAGGAACCTCCATGTCACACACACCCAAATTCTACAGTCAATTTCTTTTTTTTTTGTTGTTTTTTACATTATTAATGAAAGATTCTCTGAAGTTTAATCTGTCTTTCTCAGAAACTTTTCAGTCACTGCTAAAGATCCACCAGTTTTTATTCCATCCAAGTAGAGCTTGACCTCCTGATTTTATCTTCTACTGTGTTGTATCTTTTTATCAGTGTGTGTTACTGTATCTTATTGGTTGCTATTTATACTTGTGCAGCACTTTGGTTCAAATCCTGCTGTTTTAAATTTGCTTTATAAATAAATTTGACTTGACTAACATTTATAGTACTTGAGATGTGGAATGATATTAAGGCAGGGAAGTCCCAAATATGTGCACATCCAACCAAAATTATTTACAGTAAAAGACAAAAATGTAACTACAGGTCAGAAAAGGGCCTGCACACTTTTAGGTTCCACATAAGTAATTCAGTTGTCTTTTAAAGCATTCCCTTCAAGGGCAACATCTGCTTTAAAATAGAATTAAATAACTTATTTGGTGCTGAAACCTTATCCTAACCTGTGATTGATCTTATTCCACCATATACATCATGAAAAATGTCACTTTGCAAGTTGTCAAACTAAAGCCTTTGGTCCCAGCTAATCAGTTTCATTGAAATGCTGCCATTCCTTTCATCCTCTATCCATCCATGTCTCCCTCTGTCTGTCCCTCCATCCTGCTTTCCTCCCAGCTTAGACTGATTATCAGGAGTGGCCCATTTACAGTATGGCTAGAAGGTAATTAGTGGGATGAGCTGGGCAGAAGGATCCTCTTCTGGGGTTAAGAAGGCACACGCTCAAGTATCTCCAGCCTCTGAAGACCAGGGGAGCTGCTGATGTCTGTGTCAGGGAGGTTTGACAACAATAAGAAAGGGATTTCCTTTTAGATTCACCTAAGCAGAACCTAACCAGTTCAGAGGAAAAGAAGGGATGGTCTCCTCAACTTAGTGAGTTTTATTATCAGCAGCTGTCCCATAGATTTTACAATCACCTTTCTATAAAATGCATTCGTTTTTTCAGATATGTTTTAAAGATTCTGAACATAGTTATCTGCTGGCCTGTTTATGATCATTCGCTGACATAAATCACTTTCTTTGATACTTTACTCTTTGCCAGTCATGCTTCACTTTTCAACCAAACAAACAAAAGAAGCCAGAGTTTACTGTTTAGCGTTACTTTAGCCAGCAGCTGCATCTTTGACTCACAGACACAACTGCATTCTGTACATTATACTGGGACCTACCTGCTGTATATAATGTACTCATGTGTGGAGGCCAGCACAGGAGGTAAACCTTCCTCCCCTAACAGATGACAGGGCAGAACCTCTGTTTAGGTGGTGATCAGTTTAGCCCGAGGACCTGAAAAACACACACCTACTTCAGTTAGTAGCTTAAGCCTCTCAAGAGCAATTATTCCATTCATATGTGAGGTAATTGTCGGCCATGAATATGAAATGTTTGGCAGTCCCTCTTTAACATTGTGTGGGTTGTGTGGATGCTCTCAGAGGAAGACAAAGCCCTAAAGGTATGGCCCATTTCCATATATTTTAGGGGAATTGAGGAGGGCTTGAAACAAACCAGTGTTTACAGTAAACTCACAGTCTCTGAAAGGACTGACATCAGGAGAATGAAGCTAAACTACTTAACTTATACCTTCACCCATTAGGTGCTCTATTGAACATCATGAGAGATGATTTCCCTGGATAAATTGTACTGATTTTCTTCCAATTTTGACACACTAACACTGAGTAAAACTTAATTTCTGATGCATTAATTGAGATTCGATTCATCTTAATTCTTAGATCCCATCAGATGTTTTTTAAATGCAGAATCAACAGCAAAGATGCGTTGTAATGACACTGAAAATCTGAACTTACATCCAATTCAGTCATTCATTCACACTTCATTTAACTATGGGTACTAAATCAAAGGTAAAAAGATGTTCTATCTAACATATTCTAGATGTCCTACAAGACGTTGGTGCCATTTTGACACATATACCTTCAATTATGCTACATGATGTTGTCAGTTTTTGTTATTTTAGCTTTCAGTTGGGACCTTTTAAAGCACTCTTTCTGTAATAGATACATTTTATTATTACGTTTTTAAAATCTCTTCAGCAGGAGAGCATTGTCAGCCATCACTGTGTGATTGTCTTTGCTAAATGAAGCTGGATGTTATCAGTGTTAAAGATCCCGACAGGGAAGGGAACTATTGAGCTCTTTTTCTCAACAAGGCACATATTTGTTAATGTCCTCATGATTTATTAGGAAAGGAACATTCAGCAAGTCTTTGTCATGGAAAGACCTGTGTTTAAGTCCACTCATTGGGTGACCTGCAGTCTTTTTTTGGAGGATGGTACTGAGCAAAGAGGGGGGCGAGGACTTTAGCATAAGCATGGGGACCAATCTACCAGGATTGCTCTGCACAGTAAGGGGGCCTCCACAGGTTTATACTTGGGGTCTTTATTTCGGGGCCCTTGCACTTTTTAACACAATTACTACACCACCTTTCTGTCCTGATCTGCTCGCTTTATTCATATGCATCAGTTGCTCTCTGGGTTGCAAAGTTTCCACTTGCAAGCCCCTGTGAATGGGTAAACTAATCTGGGGTGTAGTCCCAGCTACAGACCAGGGAGTCTCTGTCCACGACACAAGAATGTGGACTTAGAAAAGCAGCACAAAGAGGACGGCTATTTAAAAGGATGCCTTTCCTGTAAGTGGAATGTGGTAAAACGGTGCCACAGAGGGCTATAGTTCAAGCATAGAGTCCTCCTATATCTCTGAGTGCTGCTGTAAAGCCATTAGCCGATGAAGCTATGTGACAGCCAGAGACAACTGGATGTGTTTCCTTTGCATCTTTTTAAAAAGTGATGCAAAATGGGCTGTAAGATGAGAAGCATAGTGAAGAGTTAGGACTCAAAATGTTCACTTTATTACACACGTTTCCAGAGGTCCAGGAATTCCTTCAATCAGCCCTGACTTCCAGTTACAGATGCACACACCTCAGTATCTGACATTATTACATCTTCCCGTATGTTACATGCTGGATGTGATCGTCAAGGCTACGTACAGGAAAAAGCTGCAATGTGTGGATGTCAACAGCGGGGGATGGGAATGTACAGTATATTTATGAGCACACATGTCTGCATGAGTTTGTGCGTTATTCCCTTTAATAGCTCTTCAGGCAGACGGGGTGAGGTAAGAAACAGACAGTGCTTCATTAGTGATTCCTGTAATGTCGATAAAGTTGGGATGGTTAACAGGAAGAGTGTGGGATGGGGCAGGAGGGAGACCGACCCAAGGCCATGGGAAGTGTTGGACCGGGCTGCACATCATGATGACAACGATTGGATCATCCGTCATCAGCTGACAGGAGGGGATCTCACTGGTACAGTATATTTGTAACAAGCACTTTGACCAGGCATCGTAAAGACAGGATCTAATGTGTATAGCAGATAGAGGATAATGGAAAAATGAAATCATCAAATCAAAGGTTTACTGAATGTCCCTGGCTGTTTAACCATATATAGTAGGGCTGAACAATTCATTGGTTCTAAAATTTAGGAAATGCAAGTAGCAAATTGCAAAGGCTGCAGTTTAGGATTGACGTGGTTTTAGAAATTCACTTTGTCATCTTTGAGTGACAGTCATATTTTTGATGTTTTTTAATGAGATAATGCTTCATCACGTTTAACATCTATGGCACAGTGAATATTGAACTCTAGATAAATTACGTAACAAATCAAATCACAAAATCTGTCCGAAACATCACAGTGTGATATCTTCACCAAATAGTTCAGCCCTAACATATAGTGCTAAAGTAACAAAATGTTTTTAGCTCCATGTTTCATAATTAGTGCAACTTGTATGACTTTTTTTTTTTTTAACATTTTTATTAAATATAAGAAAACAATTACCCAAAGCAGTAGGCAAGTTTTTTTGCTAATGAAAATTTAATTAATTTAAAGAGGTACCTTTTATTATTGCACTTGTATGTTTGATTGACTTGAGAATGGTAGATTAAATAAAGGACCTGCAAAACTGGTGTAGCAGAGGTCAAGATACTTTGATTTTTAGTCCTTAGTATGACAGAAACAAGGTAACTACAGTTTATTTCATGCAACTTCCTCATGTCTTTCCTTTGAACTCATCTGTCTGGTAAGTTCTAACGTCACTTAAACTAATATTCCAGAGTTTGGAAAGCAGCTTTCTCCTATAAACACTAACATCCTATGCCAAAGACTAGCTCAGTATGGTTAGTTTCTCAGATCAGACAGCCTCCTCCATAGCAACAGAAGACACTGCAGAATAGTTTTCACAGGCTGTGGGGTACTCCTCTTAACAGTTAAACACATCTTTATGTTTTAAATCAGAAAAAATAACATATTTTTTCCCCTCTTGGAATTATATAAGTAAGTTTAGCTACAACCTTGTTGTCACTAGCAAAGCAGTGTTTGTATGTTACTGGTGTTACCAATGATGCATCCAGAACAAGCAGCTCAGGTCTCCCTTTAATGATGATAATCTTGAGGACAAAGCACCATCTGCTGGTCATCTGTAAAAATACAAACACTCTACAGATCCTGGTTTCATTGTATGAGATTGTACACTAGAGGGAGGTGTTGCATTTCTCTCTTCAGAGGTACCAATGCTCACTTCATGCTGCTCCGCTGTATCAGAAATACAAACAAATGTGCATTGTATTGATTCAGGTAAAATCTGAACTTCACAGCATGTTGGAGCAAAACAACCAGATGAAAACTGTGATGGTGTTGGATTGTCAGACCGTAATGTTGCAGCTCAAAGCAGCTTTTCTAGCTCAGTTCATTCTGACATTCAGCTATGAATCAACACAGCAGATGGTGATCCATGCTGTGGAAGTCTCACATCTCCTGATTTAATGGAGCTGCTTTGCACTTTTTACACTGTTTATTCACCAACACTTTATTTCATAAAAGTCCCATCTAGTTTTTATGAGGAATGTGATGTTTTAATTTCTCTGTGAATAACTGCAGTCTAATGCAACAGCTGGAGTTGTAACATCTGTCCTGATATTGATCATGAAGTATTGATCAGAATACTTATGGTTAGCAGTCATCCCTGAAGTTTTACATTAAAATCTTTACTTGTGTTGTGAACTTTGGTAAGAAGCAGAAACTTTAGCGTTGCCATGGATACATGAGTGTTAAATTCTGTCCATGTTTCCATTTTGGGAAATGCAGTCCAGTTCCAGAATGTGGAGGAATTTAGTCTCAATCACAGACAACAAATATTATCTGAAAGTCGGGTTATTGTTGTTTATCAGCACAATACAAAAAGATTATTAGAAATATTCCAGTTAAGACTCTAGAATATCATGATTTATGTAAATTTACCTCAGTAATATGAATGTTCAGGTTAAGATTGTACAGTGATATTTATTATGCAAGTTTAGCTGATTAAAGTTTATGACTCTGCACTAAAATATTATTTAAATTGACATCATTATTATAATATTTAGGGTGAGACCCTAAGAAAACTTTTCTGGGGTGTTTTTCAAAGCCTCATTTACATTATTTCATGATATGGCACGTTTTTACATGTTGAAAAATGACATTTTTCGACATAGTATACTATGGCGTTTTTTACGACAAAATTCATGATGATTTTAAAAAAAAAAAAAAAAAAAACCTTTCTGGAATGTTTTTCACGGCCTCCTTTACAATATTTCATCATATGACATGTTTTTACAACATGTTGAAAAATGACATTTGCGTTTTTTTGCGCCAAAATTTATGATGATTTAAAAAAAAAAAAAAACCTTTCTGGAGTGTTTTTCATGGCCTCCTTTACATTATTTCATCATATGGAACGCTTTTACAACATGTTTGAAAAATCGCATTTTTTTTCGACATAGTATAGTAAGGCGTTTTTTTGCGCCAAAATTCATGATTTTTTTTCAAAGAAAACCTTTCTGGAGTGTTTTTCACGGCCTCCTTTACATTATTTCATCATATGACACGTTTTTACAACATGCTGAAGAATCGCATTTTTTTTCGACATAGTATAGTAAGGCGTTTTTTTTGCGCCAAAATTCATGATGATTTTTTTTTTCAAAGAAAACCTTTCTGGAGTGTTTTTCACGGCCTCCTTTACATTATTTCATCATATGGCACGTTTTTACAACATGTTGAAAAATCGCATTTTTTTTCGACATAGTATAGTAAGGCGGTTTTTTTGCGCCAAAATTCATGATGATTTTTTTTTCAAAGAAAACCTTTCTGGAGTGTTTTTCACGGCCTCCTTTACATTATTTCATCATATGGCACGTTTTTACAACATGTTTGAAAAATGCATTTTTTTTCGACATAGTATAGTAAGGCGTTTTTTTTTTTGCTCCAAAATTCAATGACTGACCTTTTTTTTCAAAGAAAACCTTTCTGGAGTGTTTTTCACAGCCTCCTTTACATTATTTCATCATATGGCACGTTTTTACAACATGTTTTAAAACTGTCATTTTTTTTTCGACATAGTACAGTAAGGCGTCTTTTTTTTGGAGCAAATTCATGAAGACTTTTTTTTTCAAGAGAAACCTTTCTGGAGTGTTTTCTCACGGCCCATCCTTTACATTATTTCATACTATGGCACGTTTTTTTACAACATGTTTTAAAAACTGCATTTTTTTTCGACATAGTATAAGTTAAGGCGTTGGTTTTTTTGCGCCAAAATTCATGATGTTTTTTAT
Organism: Amphiprion ocellaris; assembly: GCF_022539595.1. Taxonomy (NCBI): domain Eukaryota; kingdom Metazoa; phylum Chordata; class Actinopteri; family Pomacentridae; genus Amphiprion; species Amphiprion ocellaris. The sequence goes on along the minus strand of NC_072787.1, from coordinate 14,662,127 downwards.
TTCAAAGAAAACCTTTCTGGAGTGTTTTTCACCGGGCCTCCTTTACATTATTTCATCATATGGCACGTTTTTACAACATGTTGAAAAATATTCATTTTTTTTCGACATAGTATAGTAAGGCGTTTTTTTTGCGCCAAAATTCATGATGATTTTTTTTTCAAAGAAAACCTTTCTGGAGTGTTTTTCACGGCCTCCTTTACATTATTTCATCATATGGAACGTTTTTACAACATGCTTGAAAAATCGCATTCTTTTTCGACATAGTATAGTAAGGCGTTTTTTTGCGCCAAAATTCATGATGATTTGTTTGTCAAAGAAAACCTTTGTGGAGTGTTTTTCACGGCCTCCTTTACATTATTTCATCATATGGAACATTTTTACAATATGTCTGACAAATTGCATTTTCTTTCGACATAGTATAGTATGGCGTTTTTTTGCGCCAAAATTCATGATGTTTTGTTTTTTTTTTAAAGAAAACCTTTCTGGAGTGTTTTTCAAGGCCTCCTTTACATTATTTCATCATATGGCATGTTTTTACAACATGTTTGGAAAATCACATTTTTTTTCGACATAGTATACTATGGCGTTCTTTTTGTGCTAAAATTCATGATGATTTTTTTTTCAAAGAAAACATTTCTGGAGTGTTTTTCACGGCCTCCTTTACATTATTTCATCATATGGCACGTTTTTACAACATGCTAAAAAATCCCATTTTTTTTCGACATAGTATACTATGGCGTTTTTTTGCCATACATGGGAAGAATGTAGTTCTACTCGCCAGATCCAGGCTCCTTCCTTCCCTTATTGAACAGATATTGCATTGTTTGAGAAACAAGCAGCTGCAAGGAAATAAAAAGAAAATCAGCAACAGGAGGGGGCTGAATCTTGGAGAGAGACTTTAAACAGACACAGTGCTATCTCCAAGGATGAATGATAAATGGTTAAGCCATTTCCATGTATATTTGATGTCGCCTTAGACCTAACGGAGTCTCAGGGCCTCAAACTCCTTCCTATGCTCACCTACCTGGTTATTTATCGTTCTTATTTGCATTTTTGGGGCAAGAGGAACAGCATTTCGCTTTAAAGCATGAAAGTCCACAAGAAATGACAATCTTGACTCTTGAATTACTCGTTATCAGTGACAGTTTAAATTGACATCATTATTATAATATTTAGGGTCAGACCCTACAGTATTGAGGTTAAGAAATCAAATTTTCTATAAAATGTAAATACACTGAATTAAATGAGACTCTACAATATTATTTGACACAAATCTATCTAAATCAAAATTTTAATAATTTTCACGCCAAACATTTACTGGACTGATTTCAATATTAAAATCACTCCTTTCTAATCCTCTGCTGTACGTTCAAACCTGAGGCCTTAAATAGAAACACACAAGTATCTGTTTGAAGGAACTTCTGTAGAGTCCTGGTTCCAGAACATGATGATAGAATGATAGACAAACTTTAACAAAAGCTGCCTGAGAGTTTACAGGTTTTTTTGTTAGATTTCTTCTGTAATTTAATGAGTTATCAGCAAAAATCAAGTGTTCATTTGATGAACTTCATTTCCTAAAACATGCAGAATTGGAGCTCATATATTTGGCAGCTGTAAAGTTTCTGCTCCTTCAAAGTTCACAACACAATGAATGAATTCCTAAAACACTCTCAATGCTGGAGAGTGTTTGTGATGCTGAAGCAGTGACCAGTTTTTCTGTTTCTTCTCTGGAGATGCACAATGAGGGACATCTGCAGAGACTGAGAAAGAGTCTCACCACATCCTGACATGAGGAAAAAGACTTTATTGAAGACTACAATGAGAAAAACTATCAGACAGCAGACGGCATGCATTCAAGGTGAGCTCTGAACATTTGATCTGGAACAGGAATTCAATAACGGCAGCATGAGCTTCATTTCAGTCTGTAGCTGCTGAATTCATGGATGAATCATCTGGCACTAGAGAGGAAGACCATCAAACATCCACGTCAGCTGATGGAAGTACAAGAGTCTCACCAAACAACCTACAGAGTGAAGACCTCCAATCTGATTGGACGGCCTCCTATTCAGCCACGTGTGAACAAATGCCTCTAAGCTGATTTGCTTTCTAAAATAAATCTAGTTTGAGTCCTAATCTATGCCTGTGTGTTTGCTTCTTTACACCGCTGTTAACAGTTTAGGCTGTTAGATTGTTCCAGATAAGACAAGTACAAGATTCTTCAGAGCCGTTCTACCACGAGCCTGACAGGAAGAACTCCAACAGCTACTGAATGTTCCTGTGGTCCCCTCAAGGCTACAGGAGGAGTCCTACGAGGACGAGCCGGTCCACCTGATGGTGGCCAGTCGCTGCGGTTCAAAGCCAACACCGACTACGTGGACTTCTACTGGACCACACGGAGGCCTTCAAACCGGACCAACAAGTTCAGCGACTCCCCGACTCGTGGGTCTGAGGACGCCACCGAGCCTTGGCCCAGCCGGCCTCCTGTCTGTGGGTGTTTGAGTGTTGAGAGGTTTGTGGATGCATGTGAATGTGTCTGTGTTGAAACAGCAGCTTTTGACTCAGTAACGCTGGTAAAAACCAAGAGCTCCTTTATTTGTGACTTCCACTAAAAAAACTGATGAAAATAAGTTTGCCAGGGTTCTGACTGATAACAGATTATTAAATAATGAAAATAATCATTTAAATATTCCTTTAAACAATCCTTTTAGGTCTACATTTCCTTTACACTGACTTCTTTGTATATGTACAACTATTTTGGGTGAAATATACCATTAGGTCCAATGTTCAAGGGTTCTTCTGGGAATATACCATTAAACCAACCTTTTAGGTAAATGTTCCAGGATGTTGAGTAGAATATACCATCAGATCAACCTTTTAGGTCTACATTGGAAGATTTTAGAGCCGAATATTACTCCAAACCATCCTTTAGGTCTACATTTAAGGTGGAATACTCCTTTACATCAAGATTTTTGTCGACATTGAAGGATTTTAGGTGGAATATTCCTTTGAACGAACTTTTTAAGTTTATGTCCCAGGATGATGGGTGGAATATACCATCAGACCAACCTCCAAGGTCCACATTAGTGAATTTTAGGTGGAATATACCATTAAACTCACCTTTTAGGTCTACATTGGAGGATTTTAGGTGGAATTTTCTTCCAAACCATCTTTTAGTCTACATTTAAGGATGTTTAGGATGGTATATTCTGTCAGGTGGAATATTCCTCCATACTAACTTTTTTGGTCTACATTGAAGGATTTTTTCTAAACCACCTTTCGGGTCTATAGTCGGGGTTTTAGGTGGAATATTCCTTTTAACCAGCCCCTCAGGTCTCTTTGAGGATTTTGGATGGAATACTCGGTTAAACCACCATTTTAGGTGCATGTCCAAGGATTTTTGGTGGAATGTTCCTTTAAGGTGGATGTTTGAGGACCTTGTAGGTGGAATACTTTCTGAAACCAACCTTTTAGGTCAACATTCAAAGATTTAAGGTGGAATATTCCTTTAAACCAACCTAAATTTCGTGTTTTGATAATTATCAAGTGAGAAACCTCAATCCAGACTCCTCATAATGACGTTTGAGATTTATGCTGCTGTTATTTGTTTAGTCCAGACTAAATGACAGAAGTCCACAACTGTAATTTTATTTCAGGACTCAGTTATTAAATGTCAAAATCCATGTGACTCTAAAAACTCAACAGCTTTACAAACTCTAAGATTGAATTCTCCACAAGGATCCAAAATAAGTTGGACTTTTACATGAGCGCTTTAATTATTCTTCATCTACTTCCTGAAAAGTTTGGTCAATAAATAAGACAAAAACTAATATTTTCAGCTGAACTAAAGACAGACTTTGTGATTTTTCTGCTCACATGTTGTGTTGTTGTTGTAAACTTACTCTTTCAAATAAATAGCCCTAACCCTGGAAACCAGCGTTTGTCCTGTTTTTGTGTTGCTCCTCGGCGACCCTAGACAGCCGGGCTGTAATGTTTTTTGAGCAACACACCATACTATGACGTTTTTACAATGAGGGTTCTACTATGGTACCAGTTTGACATGTTCAGGCGTTCTTTGTGTGAAAACTCAGAGATTTCAGGTATCATAAGGTGGTTTTCAACTTTCTTTGTTAACTTTCTGCTTCAAATTTAAACTAAATTTCCTTCACTAACCCAGCCCTCTGGACTTCCAGTAAGCTATGTTCCTATTGGCTTTCCAGGTGGCTGCTTAGTGTTATCAGGAACACCTGAGCAGCTCAGTGTCTTCCTGCTTTATTTGGCTGCAAACATTTCCTCTGCATCTCTTCACCATGGAATCGGGTTTGGCTCCATTGTGTTTGTTCTTTAGGCGTTGGCTTGAAGCTTCCAGCAGTAAAATCATCTTTAATGTGTTTCTTGGTGTGTTTTAGGGCTTTGTACTGGATAGTTGTCTTGGTAAATGTGGTTCTTTAGCCACAGTTAGCACATGGTGCTAATGTGTGCAGTGATTAGTGGATTTGGTACAGCTGAGTTGTGTCTTTATCTTGGCTGTAGTGAGTCTTTAGAGGTTTTTGGTCAGACACATTCTCTATTCTTGGTTGTCCAGAAGGTAAGAGTTCCTGTCCTGATTCTCTGTTCTCAGAGGTTCTCTGGTAGGTTGCAGGAGACTTTAGCGTTTGGGTTGTGCTAGTTTGGTTTTTGTACGGTTTCATTTGGACGACTATCTTGAGGCCCCTCCATGGGGTTTAGTGAGGTTTTCTGGAACAGTTCTACAAAGCAACCTGCAGCAGAAGAGACTTTGAGAATTTTTAGGAAGTTCTGGAGATCAGACTTTAGAGCAGCAGAAACATTTGTCAGCAGTTTGAGCAGGAGAAGGTGAGCTTCAGAGTAGAAATGAGACAGAAACCTTCTTGATCTGTGTGGTGAGGTCCTGTACCAAGAGTTTGAGCAGGTTGTGAAGAGTCTGTAGTTCTTTGGTCTGAAAGCACAAGAAGAGTTGACTCATTAAAGGAGAAAACAGGAGATATTGTTGGTTCTTCTGTCGCTCTGCAGTTTCCTTGTACTGAATATCAAGTTTATATTTTAAATGATTTCCCATGTGAGCCCAAGAACTTCAATAAACTCCATCCATCCCCTGGACACAACATATTTTATTACCATGTTCAATCTTTTTTTTTTTGAAAAATGTTTTTGAGTTTTAATCATAGTTTTAGCATAGTTTTTTTTTCCTCTTTGCTTGTTTAGTTTTGTCATCTGTGTAAAAGGTGCTAAACAAATAAAGTTGAATTGATAAACTGAATAACTGACTAACTCATGATTGTGACAACAGAAGTATTTTCATTGTGATTTAAGGGTTTATTTCATTTTTAAGGTTGGGGTTAAAATCTTGACAGAAAAAGAAGATTAAAGAAATAAACTACATAACAAAAAGCAATTAAATCAAAGGAAAAAAAATTAATGCAGTGAAACATTTAAAAAGTTTTATTATTAAAAAGTATTTTTTAAATGTTTAATATTCTTCTTGTTTAATTGTATTTTGTAAATGTTTAATTTTCGGAAATATTTTATCTGTAATTTTTAATATTTGTATTTTAAAAATTTTGTTTAATTTCATAATGACATGTATTGTATCTTGTTTAATTATCTAATTCATTATTTTGTCTGTTTAATACAGTTAAACATTAAATACAATTAAATTATATTAAAGACAAAATATTGAATTAGATAATTAAACAAGATACAATACATGTCATTATGAAATTAAACAAAATTTTTAAAATACAAATATTAAAAATTACAGATAATATATCTTCCATAATTAAACATTTAAAAAATACAATTAAACAAGTAGAATATTAAACATTTAAAAAATTACAAAACATTTAATTGGATTATTAAACCTTTAAAAAGACAAAACACTTATTTAAAAAATTAAATGTTTAATTAGAAAATTACATCTTAAAGACAATAAAACTTCAAATAGGAATTAAATAGAAAATACAATGAAGCATTTAAAAAGAAAATTAAACATTAAAAGGTGGTAAAACATTTAAAAAGAAAAACCTTAAAGATTTAATCGAAAAATTAAATATTGGGAAAGAAAAAAAATTAAAACAAGCCGATAAAACATTTGTAAAAACAATATTAAAAAGACAAAACTTTTTGAAATCAAATCAGATATTACAACAGAATAAAAGGTGAGAAAAGAGCAAAACTAAACATTTAAGAAGAATCAAACTAAAGACAAAACATTTGAAAAGACACCAGTTAGACTTTAGAAGATCAAATTAAACAGAAGAGACAATAAAACGATCAAAAAGAGCAAAAACAGATAAAAGCCTTAAAGCATTTTCTAGTCTGAAACGAAAACATCAAGTTGTTTCTTCAAACATTTCCTCTTTCTATGTTCTTGGTTTGATTGTGGATAGATTTACTAAGAACTCTTTTCAAAAAACTGCTTTCCAGATAAAGTCTACTAGTAGTTGAAGGCATTTATCAAACTAATGCTACCTTCTGATCTCCACAAACTTTACTGTTCAGTGAAGAGAATCAAAGTTTGTTGAGGATTTCTGAAAAACCCACAGGTGAAGGTCTGAGAAGAACTCAGATGGATGGTCTAAATGTGAAATCAAGACTCATGGTCACAAGTTTTAAGGCTTCTGTTAACCAGAAAGTTCAAACTAACAGAGAAGTACTGAGAAACTTTAAAAACTTCAGTCCTCAGACTGTCTAAAGGTTCAAACTAACAGAGAACTACTCAGGAACTTAGAAGGTTTCAGTCCTCAGACTGTCTGAAGGTTCAAACTAACAGAGAACGACTGTGGGACTTAGAAAATTTCAGCCCTCAGACTGTGTGAAAGCTCAGGTCCTGAGGACTTGGGAGGTGTGGAGGCTTTGGAAAGTCTTGGAAGTGAGGGTTCCACCCTCCAGCACAAAGGCTGAAGCCCAACCTCCTGAGAAAAACGGTCGAGACGAGACTCGAGTTAAAAAAAACTCGAAAACGACAAAAAATAGAAGATAAATGCGCAAAAAAAAGAAGAATTAGTATCTGAGCGAATAGCTCAGGGGATAAGAAGACAGACTCCCAATTGGGAGGTCGCAGGTTCGAGACCCGCCAGCGGCCTTTTTCTTTGTTTGTCTTTGTCAGGATTTTCAAAAACTTTAAGAAGGGTCTGGTCTTGAACCAGCGACCTGCAGCTCCATAGGCAAATCCTTAACTCACTGAGCTACAGATCAGACAAAAAGAAATAATTTCGTCGTCCCTTTGGCATCGTAGTTTCTGAAGTGACCACATGGGCGGTGCCAAGGCGGAGTCTGGGTGGAGTCAGGGCGGAGAGTAGGCGGGGAGGTGGGTGGCGGCCTCCCCCCTCTACTCCCCCACCTCCCCCCACCACCCACCACACCTTCCCCCGCCCGACGAGTTTTTCGAAAATCTGAGTCTCGACAGGTTTTCCCGAGTTTCTCGAGTTTCCACGAGGTCGGAGGCAGAACAAGTTGTCATGAAGAGGTGCTGAAGTCGGCCAGGATGGACTGACTTTTTACAGCAACTAGAAGGAAGACCACTAGAAGAGCAGGTCTTTAACCACCATCCATAAAATCCATGGAGTCGCTCCAGAGAAATGAAGGGAGGTCAACTTTTATCAACCTCCATCCAGATGTTCAACTTGATATCTTTACTTTGACATTTTTAGTACCACAAACCTTTAGTATCACACTTTATTATCATTTATTAGGACTTTAATGGAATCCACCAGCAGATTTAGTTTTTGTTGACAAGCTTCATTCTTGTCGTCGTGGGACTGCAGTATTTAAAACTGTTCCTTCTATTTGACTTCATGTTAATTAGTTTTAGTGAAGAAAGTTATTTTTGTTGTCGATTAGTCTCTTAAAAACCAAATAAGAAATTGGATTAGTCAAGAGGTTTAAATTTTACTTTGTCATATTTTAAATATGACAAAAAAAAAATAAAAATAAAGCGTCTTGAGACAATTTGACCTGTAATTGGCGTTATATAAATAAAATTGAATTCAAATTGTCTGTATCTTGTAACGTTGGAGTAATTCAGCCATATATGTTGGAAAAAAACATTTTCTTTGACCATTAATCTGTTGATTGTTTTCTCCAGTAATTCATTTCTTGTTTTGGTTTATAAAATGTCAAACCCAAATATATTCAGTTTACTGTCATAAAAACCAAAAAGATTTACATTCATGATGTAGAAATCTGGCAGTTTTTCACTTTTTATCTTAGTTTAGTCAGAAAGATAGTTGATAATGTGTGAATTGTTGCAGCTCGTGAGCCGTAGAAGGTTTTAATCTTTGGGGCCGAGTGTCAAAAAACATTTAGAAACCAACATCAACAAAACACTCAAAGATTTGAACATCATTTGCATGACAATGTCTAATTAAAGGATATTTATTTCCAACGTAAATGTGTGATATTCATCCTCTGGAGCTTTCTCTTCACATCGTCTTCCACCTGGACTGGTTTGGTCAGGAGCATGTGCAACAAACATTTGAAAAACTGCACTTTAACATCAATGAATGACACTGAAGTTTAATCTCTACATAATGAGACTGAGTCTGGATGTGCTGCTCTGTCATTAACTCTTAAGTTTAGGGAAAGCTCAAACAAAAGAGGACAGTTCAGAGAAGACTTGAGAATGAGCTTATTTTGAACAAACATCTCAGACTTTCTGAGCTTCAGCACCTACAGCAATGTATTTTAACAACAAGCAACTCAAGAGATCCAGAAGTTGGAGAGAGTTAGCTTTAGCTGAGCCAAAGAACATGTGGGATGCTAATCTAGCAAACATTTCAAACTTTTCTCTGTGAATTCTGAGAAATAATTTACTATTTAATGACAGAGCTACACATCTTAACTCAGTCTCATTAAAACAGATTCTAATTCAGTGTCATCCATCCATATTAAAGTGCAGTTACCCAAAATGTTTGTTGCATGAGCTCCAACAAAACCTGTCCAGGTAGAAGGCCACTTTGACAAACAGGAAGTGGAAGATTCCAAGCAGATTTATAGAAGGGGGAACTGGACTGTACTAAGTGTGGTCGAGTATAGAGGGGTGTTTTGTGGGTTTTTAAGGCTTATAATGATTATTAGTGAGACATTTGGAGTATATTCATTTGGATATTCATTTGCAGTAAATGAAAGTATTTAAAATCTTGGAGTTAAACTTAGAAGAACACAAACTCTAACAGAAAACTTTGTTGATACGTTTTTGTTTTGTTTACAGATGTTAAGTTACAGGAGTTTTATTCGTGACATATAACCAATCAAATCACTCCAGAAGACAGAGCGACCACAGGTAGATTAAGGTTCAGAGCCAAAGTAGCGCCGTTTTTAAATTTATTTATTACCGTAAATCAGTAAAAAATAAAATACTGATAATCAGTAAATCAGTCAGCCCACAATTACTACAATTCTACAGTGTGTGTCTCTTTCCTTTGACTTGCTATTTGTACAATATACAATGTATATGATGGCGTTTTTTCATACCAAAGGCTATACTATGATGTTTTCTAAGAGACATACGATGCTACTCTGTTCTGGCTCTGGGCCGCTGCATTCCTCCTCTGTTGTTTTCTGTATTGTACTCAGCTGCATGCCTTCGTCCACCCGGCCTCCGTTGACTCGTCCCGCCTGCCGTCTCTGGAGCTGAAGCTGGATTGGAACAGACCAAAGTACAGTCCAATCACGATGACAGCTGCCTCTCAAAAGGCTCCTTCATCTGGTGGAACTTCTTCTGAAGGGAAGCTCAGCTGGCCCGGCAGAACTTTGGAGATGTGTTCCAGTGGTTGGTGGATGTGTGGGGAGATAGAGAGGGACCTTTGACTTGTTCAGAAAGGAAAACAGAAAACCCATTGGTAGTTTTAGTTTAGGGTGCTACTGCGGTGTGTTTTTGGGCTTGAAGAGGTGAACAGGAAGAGTTTTTTTTCATATTGATTATCTTTTACTTTGTTCTTGTTTGGAATGCCCATCAATGTCAACATGAAGTTCACTTTTAGTTCTGTTTATTTATTTTTATTTTACTAACACCCATTTGCTTTTAACCCCCTCACATGTTGTGTTGTTATAAACTTCCTCTTTCAAATAAATACTCCTCTAACCCTCTGGAAACCAGTGTTTGGACTGTTTTGGTGTTGCTCCTCACCTACTTCAGACAGCCGGGACATAACAACGTTTTGTGGACCAAAGGCTATACTATGACGTTTTTAGAGCGACATGCTACACTGATGTTTTTAGAGCGACATGCTATACTATAGCATGTCGCTCTAAAAACGTCATAGTACTATACTATACTATGACTTTTTTGGGCGACATGCTATACTATGACGTTTTTTTGGACCAAAGGCTATACTATGACGTTTTTAGAGTGACATGCTATAATATAATGTTTTTAGAGCGACATGCTATACTATGACGTTTTTTGGACCAAAGGATATACTATGTTTTTAGAGCGACATGCTATACTATGACGTTTTTTGGACCGAAGGATATACTATGTTTTTAGAGTGACATGCTATACCATGATGTTTTTTGAACGACATGCTATACTATGATGTTTTTAGAGCGACATGCTATACTATGACGTTTTTAGAGTGACTTGCTATACTATGACGTTTGTTGGGCAACACTCTATACTATAGGCTTTTTAAATTGACATATTACTATGATGTTTTTTTTGTTTTAGTTTTTTGTTTTTTAGCAACATATTATAAGAATTTGAACAGTTTTAAAAATTACTATACTTTTACTTGTGCAATGAAATATTATTCTATGGCATTTTTTAGATGACATATACTCTGATGTTTTCTTGAAAAACATACTATTTTGACAATATACTGCACTATGACATTTTTTGAACCACATATCATACATGACAATTTTAGGCAACATCCTATCATTTTGCACTTTTTGAACCACATAATAATCAGTTGGGTTTTTTTGCCGACATGCTATACTATGAACTACAGGCCATACTATGTTATTCTTGAAAAGTATACTATACTTTGACATTTTCTGAACTACATCCTATACTATGGCGTTATACACAGTGTGCTTTGGTTACATGTTGATTTATAATCTAGATTTTTTTCTGTTTTGTTTTTTGACAGGATTACCACAGACCTGACCGTGAACACCGTTAACACCCACCTCAGGGAGATGCTGCCTAAGATCTCAAGGCTGCTTGGTCGTGGTCTTTCTGGCCCTGCTCCAGAACGCCTTCATCAACTACGTCTTCTTTTGAAGAGGCCCTCAGATGCTGCAATCTCTGACCTTAAGTGGGAACTGCTACTTTCACTCTGTAACGAGACCGCAGTTATTTTAAAGACCCAGCTCCTGGCGGCTTTGAGTGAAAGTTTAACACCCATCAAAACAGAACTACAGACAGTTAAATCTGAGCTGTGGGTCAGTATTTCAAACATCAAGTCCAACCCGGCTGCCCTAAAGCACGCTGTGGGTGAAACGGAAACTTCACTCTCCACATCACCGACGACATCGTCACACTCCAAAGCAGAGCACCTGTCTGCTGAACTTTTAAAAGAGGACATAAATGTGAAGAATGTGAGCAGCAGCAGACTGTGAGCAGCAGAACAGATGTGATCAGAAAGAAGTCATTTTCTTTTTTCTTTTCTTTCTGGTTGACTTGATGCTGTGAGATGCAGATGTTGGAGCTGATTCTGATCTTTCAGGATAAAAAGCTGCTTTTCCTTCACAGACCTTTCAGGAAATTATTCTTTCAGGTTTTCTCTGCTATTTATATTTTTATTATCTGTGATTATTTCATTATTTCTTTATTGTAAAAATAAAGTTTGAGGCATAAAGACACATTTAGTTATTTTAATCCTGAAATCTTTGATGTAGCAGAACTAAACTTCCATTTTCCTTCTTGTACTTCTGATACTAGAACTAAACGTATCTTCAACACGGATCATCTGGTTTTAATGAATCAGCAGCAACATCGCAACAACAAATGAGACAATTTTCAACAAATTAATGAAACTGATGTCATTTAAAACTAGCAGTCTGTTTTAGTGTCAAATTAAAGCTGATTACTGACAACTAGAACATTAATGTTACTGTTTTAATCACATTTAAGTTTCCTGAACGTTACATTAATGTCAACCAGCCACAGGTTTATGAACTTAATGAACCACATTACAGGCACACAACACACTTCAGCTGTTTACATGAACCTCAACACATTAGCTTGATGCTATGTTAGCTTTAATCAGGTTACGACTGAGCAGCTAGCTCGGTTAGCATCGCTAACATTAAAGCTAATATTTACTATGCTAACTTTCTTCTCTGGTCAACACACACTGAAACAAACTCCACCGACATCTGGAGTGCATGGCACACATTACATCTGACACTAAAGCTGCATATAAAGTGCATTAAAAGCGGCACCGATACGAAAATAAACATTTACTTACCGAACTATTAGAGTCCTTTCAGTGTCTGCTGGTAGATTCAGCCGAACGTACAAAACTGGTTAAAACAAGCCAACGGGTAGGAAAACTGTCTGTGGAAAATGTTCTGCTGCTGCACCGATAAATAAACCAACAGTTATTATATCAGAATTAATCCAAACAAGGATAGCAGAGTCTCTGCTGCGTCTTCCATAGGACCTGTCAATCATTCCAGACCGGACTGTCAATCAAGTAGTCCCGCCCCCTGGCTTCGCAAAACTTTAACGCTCTAGAAAAAAATCAATATTGATTTATTTGAAGATCGGCCACCTGATCTCTCATTTTGACCATGAAAACTAACGAAAAAAAATGTATATACAGTCAATGCACCGTACTCAGTTTGGCTCCACACTTGCTGATGACCACTTCCGGTCTCAGAAAATGAAAAAACGGACCTTTTTTCGTTTGTCCTTTACTGATTTTACTTTCTTGTCATTCTAAATATAAAACGAAAATCAAAGCATTTAAAAAAAATCGTATATCCCTTTTTGATCATGAAAAGGAAAAACGCCTTGTATTTCAATTTTAATTTTTGTATTTTAAAACGAAAATCAAATAACCACTCGTGTTTTGTTTTTCAATACCCGTTTCAGAACGGAAAATCCAATTACCAGATCCGTACACGGATCCTTTTCAAATGTTTTGTCTTTAGTTTGATTCTTCTTAAATGTTTAGTTTTGCTCCTTTCTCACCTTTTATCCTTTTCTAATGTCTGATTTGATTTCGAAATGTTTTGTCTTTTTAATGTTTAATTGTTGTTTTTTCAAATGTTTTATCGGCTTGTTTGAAAAATTTCCTTTTCTTTCCTAATGTTTAATTTTTTAATTAAATCTTTGTTAAGGTTTTTCTTTTTGAATGTTTTCCCACCTTTTAATGTTTAAATTTCTTTTTAAATGCATCATTGTATTTTCTGTTTAATTCCTATTTAAAGTTTTGTCTTTAAGATTTAATTTTCTAAACATTTAATTTTTGAATTAAATGTTTTGTCTTTTTAAAGGTTTAATAATCTAATTAAATGTTTTGTATTTTTTAAATGTTTAATATTCTTCTTGTTTAATTATATTTTTTAAATGTTTAATTATCTAAAATATTTTATCTTTAATGTTTAATATTTGTTTTTAAAAATTTGTTTAATTTCATAATTACGTGTTTTGTATCTTATGTATAATTATCTAATTAAATATTTGGCTATTTAATGTAATTTAGTTGTATTTAATGTTTAATTTTCTTTTTAAAAGCTTTATTGTATTAAATGCTTTTTTCCTTTGATTGAATTGCCCTTTTTATGTAGTTTATTTCTTTAATCTTTTCTTTCTGTCAAGATTTTAACCCCAACCTTAAAAATGAAACAAACCCTTAAATCACAATGAAAATATTTCTGTTGTCACAATCATGAGTTAGTCAGTTATTCAGTTTATCAATTCAACTTTATTTGTTTAGCACCTTTTACACAGATGACAAAACTAAACAAGCAAAGAGAAAAAACTATGATTAAAACTATGATTAAAACTCAAAAACATTTTTCAAAAAAGATTTAACATGGTAATAAAATATGTTGTGTCCAGGGGATGGAGGGAGTTTATTGAAGTCTTCTTGGGCTCACATGGGAAATCATTTAAAATATAAACTTGATATTCAGTACAAGGAAACTGCAGAGCGACAGAAGAACCAACAATATCTCCTGTTTTCTCCTTTAATGAGTCGACTCTTCTTGTGCTTTCAGACCAAAGAACTACAGACTCTTCACAACCTGCTCAAACTCTTGGTACAGGACCTCACCACACGGTCAAGAAGGTTTCCATCTCATTTCTACTCTGAAGCTCACCTTCTCCTGCTCAAAGTGCTTACAAATGTTTCTGCTGCTCTAAAGTCTGCTCTCCAGAACTTCCTAAAACTCTCAAAGTCTCTTCTGCTGCAGGTTGCTTTGTAGAACTGTTCCAGAAAACCTCACTAAACCCCATGGAGGGGCCTCAAGATAGTCATCCAAATGAAACCGTACAAAAACCAAACTAGTACAACCCAAACGCTAAAGTCTCCTGCAGCCTACCAGAGAACCTCTGAGAACAGAGAATCAGGACAGGAACTCTTACCTTCTGGACAACCAACATTGGTTCTCAAACAAGAATACAGAATGTGTCTGACCAAAAACCTCTGAAGACTCACTACAGCCAAGATAAAGACACAACTGCACCAAATCTACTAATCACTGCACACATTAGCACCATGTGCTAACTGTGGCTAAAGAACCACATTTACCAAGACAATTATCCAGTACAAAGCCCTAAAACACACCAAGAAACACATTAAAGCCTATTTTACTGCTGGAAGCTTCAAGCCAACGCCTAAAGAACAAACTAAAGCAACAGAGCCAAACCCAGTTCAGTGGTGAAGAGAAGTAGAGGAAATGTTTGACTGAAGCCAAATAAAGCAGGAAGACACTGAGCTGCTCAGGTGTTCCTGAGTGTTTGTATTTTAACAGATGACCAGCAGATGGTGCTTTGTCCTCAAGACTATCATCGTTAAAGGGAGACCTGAGCTGCTTGTTCTGGATGCATCATTGGTAACATCAATGACATACAAACACTGTTTTTCTGGTTACGACAAGATTGTTGCTACAGTTACTCAAATAATTCCAAGAGGAGACAAAATATATTCTCTTTTTTTCTGATTTTAAACATAAAGATGCGTTTAACTGATAAGAGGAGTACCCCACAGCCTGTGAAACTGTCTTCTGTTGCTATGGAGGAGGCCGTCTGATCTGAGAAACTAACCATACTGAGCTTGTCTTCTGCGTGAGACGTTAGCGTGTATAGGGGAAACCTACTTTCCAAACTCTGGAATATTAATTTAAGTGACATTAGAACTTAACAGACAGATGGGGTCAAAGGAAAGACGTGAGGAAGTTGCATGAAATAAACTGTAGTTATCTTGTTTCTGAAATACTAAGGACTAAAAATCAAGGTATCTTGACCTCTGCTACACCAGTTTTCCAGGTTCTTTATTATTCTACCATTCTCAAGTCAACCAAATGTGGATGTGCAATAATAAATTGTACCTCTTTAAATAAACTAAATTTTTATTAGCAAAAAAACTTGCCTACTGCTTTGGGTAATTGTTTTCTTATATTTAATAAAAATGTAAAAAAAAAAAAAGTCATACAAGTTGCACTAATTATGAAACATGGAGCTAAAAACATTTTGTTACTTTAGCACTATATGTTAGGGCTGAACTATTTGGTGAAGATATCACACTGTGATGTTTCGGACAGATTTTGTGATTTGATTTGTTACGTAATTTATCTAGAGTTCAATATTCACTGTGCCATAGATGTTAAACGTGATGAAGCATTATCTCATTAAAAAACATCAAAAATATGACTGTCACTCAAAGATGACAAAGTGAATTTCTAAAACCACGTCAATCCTAAACTGCAGCCTTTGCAATTTGCTACTTGCATTTCCTAAATTTTAGAACCAATGAATTGTTCAGCCCTACTATATATGGTTAAACAGCCAGGGACATTCAGT
Organism: Amphiprion ocellaris; assembly: GCF_022539595.1. NCBI lineage: Eukaryota > Metazoa > Chordata > Actinopteri > Pomacentridae > Amphiprion > Amphiprion ocellaris. Next base: position 14,646,133 of record NC_072787.1, on the reverse strand, counting down.
AAACCTTTGATTTGATGATTTCATTTTTCCATTATCCTCTATCTGCTATACACATTAGATCCTGTCTTTACGATGCCTGGTCAAAGTGCTTGTTACAAATATACTGTACCAGTGAGATCCCCTCCTGTCAGCTGATGACGGATGATCCAATCGTTGTCATCATGATGTGCAGCCCGGTCCAACACTTCCCATGGCCTTGGGTCGGTCTCCCTCCTGCCCCATCCCACACTCTTCCTGTTAACCATCCCAACTTTATCGACATTACAGGAATCACTAATGAAGCACTGTCTGTTTCTTACCTCACCCCGTCTGCCTGAAGAGCTATTAAAGGGAATAACGCACAAACTCATGCAGACATGTGTGCTCATAAATATACTGTACATTCCCATCCCCCGCTGTTGACATCCACACATTGCAGCTTTTTCCTGTACGTAGCCTTGACGATCACATCCAGCATGTAACATACGGGAAGATGTAATAATGTCAGATACTGAGGTGTGTGCATCTGTAACTGGAAGTCAGGGCTGATTGAAGGAATTCCTGGACCTCTGGAAACGTGTGTAATAAAGTGAACATTTTGAGTCCTAACTCTTCACTATGCTTCTCATCTTACAGCCCATTTTGCATCACTTTTTAAAAAGATGCAAAGGAAACACATCCAGTTGTCTCTGGCTGTCACATAGCTTCATCGGCTAATGGCTTTACAGCAGCACTCAGAGATATAGGAGGACTCTATGCTTGAACTATAGCCCTCTGTGGCACCGTTTTACCACATTCCACTTACAGGAAAGGCATCCTTTTAAATTAGCCGTCCTCTTTGTGCTGCTTTTCTAAGTCCACATTCTTGTGTCGTGGACAGAGACTCCCTGGTCTGTAGCTGGGACTACACCCCAGATTAGTTTACCCATTCACAGGGGCTTGCAAGTGGAAACTTTGCAACCCAGAGAGCAACTGATGCATATGAATAAAGCGAGCAGATCAGGACAGAAAGGTGGTGTAGTAATTGTGTTAAAAAGTGCAAGGGCCCCGAAATAAAGACCCCAAGTATAAACCTGTGGAGGCCCCCTTACTGTGCAGAGCAATCCTGGTAGATTGGTCCCCATGCTTATGCTAAAGTCCTCGCCCCCCTCTTTGCTCAGTACCATCCTCCAAAAAAAGACTGCAGGTCACCCAATGAGTGGACTTAAACACAGGTCTTTCCATGACAAAGACTTGCTGAATGTTCCTTTCCTAATAAATCATGAGGACATTAACAAATATGTGCCTTGTTGAGAAAAAGAGCTCAATAGTTCCCTTCCCTGTCGGGATCTTTAACACTGATAACATCCAGCTTCATTTAGCAAAGACAATCACACAGTGATGGCTGACAATGCTCTCCTGCTGAAGAGATTTTAAAAACGTAATAATAAAATGTATCTATTACAGAAAGAGTGCTTTAAAAGGTCCCAACTGAAAGCTAAAATAACAAAAACTGACAACATCATGTAGCATAATTGAAGGTATATGTGTCAAAATGGCACCAACGTCTTGTAGGACATCTAGAATATGTTAGATAGAACATCTTTTTACCTTTGATTTAGTACCCATAGTTAAATGAAGTGTGAATGAATGACTGAATTGGATGTAAGTTCAGATTTTCAGTGTCATTACAACGCATCTTTGCTGTTGATTCTGCATTTAAAAAACAACATCTGATGGGATCTAAGAATTAAGATGAATCGAATCTCAATTAATGCATCAGAAAGTAAGTTTTACTCAGTGTTAGTGTGTCAAAATTGGAAGAAAATCAGTACAATTTATCCAGGGAAATCATCTCTCATGATGTTCAATAGAGCACCTAATGGGTGAAGGTATAAGTTAAGTAGTTTAGCTTCATTCTCCTGATGTCAGTCCTTTCAGAGACTGTGAGTTTACTGTAAACACTGGTTTGTTTCAAGCCCTCCTCAATTCCCCTAAAATATATGGAAATGGGCCATACCTTTAGGGCTTTGTCTTCCTCTGAGAGCATCCACACAACCCACACAATGTTAAAGAGGGACTGCCAAACATTTCATATTCATGGCTGACAATTACCTCACATATGAATGGAATAATTGCTCTTGAGAGGCTTAAGCTACTAACTGAAGTAGGTGTGTGTTTTTCAGGCCCTCGGGCTAAACTGATCACCACCTAAACAGAGGTTCTGCCCTGTCATCTGTTAGAGGGGAGGAAGGTTTACCTCCTGTGCTGGCCTCCACACATGAGTACATTATATACAGCAGGTAGGTCCCAGTATAATGTACAGAATGCAGTTGTGTCTGTGAGTCAAAGATGCAGCTGCTGGCTAAAGTAACGCTAAACAGTAAACTCTGGCTTCTTTTGTTTGTTTGGTTGAAAAGTGAAGCATGACTGGCAAAGAGTAAAGTATCAAAGAAAGTGATTTATGTCATCGAATGATCATAAACAGGCCAGCAGATAACTATGTTCAGAATCTTTAAAACATATCTGAAAAAACGAATGCATTTTATAGAAAGGTGATTGTAAAATCTATGGGACAGCTGCTGATAATAAAACTCACTAAGTTGAAGAGACCATCCAATCTTTTCCTCTGAACTGGTTAGGTTCTGCTTAGGTGAATCTAAAAGGAAATCCCTTTCTTATTGTTGTCAAACCTCCCTGACACAGACATCAGCAGCTCCCCTGGTCTTCAGAGGCTGGAGATACTTGAGCGTGTGCCTTCTTAACCCCAGAAGAGGATCCTTCTGCCCAGCTCATCCCACTAATTACCTTCTAGCCATACTGTAAATGGGCCACTCCTGATAATCAGTCTAAGCTGGGAGGAAAGCAGGATGGAGGGACAGACAGAGGGAGACATGGATGGATAGAGGATGAAAGGAATGGCAGCATTTCAATGAAACTGATTAGCTGGGACCAAAGGCTTTAGTTTGACAACTTGCAAAGTGACATTTTTCATGATGTATATGGTGGAATAAGATCAATCACAGGTTAGGATAAGGTTTCAGCACCAAATAAGTTATTTAATTCTATTTTAAAGCAGATGTTGCCCTTGAAGGGAATGCTTTAAAAGACAACTGAATTACTTATGTGGAACCTAAAAGTGTGCAGGCCCTTTTCTGACCTGTAGTTACATTTTTGTCTTTTACTGTAAATAATTTTGGTTGGATGTGCACATATTTGGGACTTCCCTGCCTTAATATCATTCCACATCTCAAGTACTATAAATGTTAGTCAAGTCAAATTTATTTATAAAGCAAATTTAAAACAGCAGGATTTGAACCAAAGTGCTGCACAAGTATAAATAGCAACCAATAAGATACAGTAACACACACTGATAAAAAGATACAACACAGTAGAAGATAAAATCAGGAGGTCAAGCTCTACTTGGATGGAATAAAAACTGGTGGATCTTTAGCAGTGACTGAAAAGTTTCTGAGAAAGACAGATTAAACTTCAGAGAATCTTTCATTAATAATGTAAAAAACAACAAAAAAAAAGAAATTGACTGTAGAATTTGGGTGTGTGTGACATGGAGGTTCCTCTTTCCTAATATGGAACATATTTGTGTGTGTGCATTTAAAGTTTCCAATGTTTTCTGAAGCTGCATGAAAGAGCCTTGATGACCTTTTTGCAAAACATTAAAAACTTTCAAGTTTTGATGAGATAAATGGATTCCAAATAATACAATGTGTTTTGAGATAACTGAAGTAAACACTGTCTAAATGATACATCTGATAATATTCTATATTTGTCTCACTTTCATCATAGCTTTGATGAAAAACCTCCATGAGTAACACAACACTACTTTACTGCATTCCTGCTTTTTTAGTTTGCTTTTTATACTTAACATCCAAGATTTGCATGTTCAGCAGGAACAATTGCTCTAGGAAACAGGATTTATAATTGCTATAAAAAAAACTGAGGAATCACAAAAGCAACATTCTCTTTTTCCTTTTCTTCACCCCTTTTCTCCATCATTCTAATGGCCACACACATCCTCCTCTTACAGTAATCAGGTTCTTGAAACACAGCTGCTAATAGAGCAATGGCCTCTGCCCCCCCGACCCACACTTCTGTGCACACACAAACACACACACAATGCACTGGTGTTTGCACTGTAATTACTGCAACACTGTCTTTGTCTGGACTATAATCCGGGGGATCTCATTGTTGGTCATACGTGCCTTCTCCTTCATTACTGCCAATGCTCACCCCCCTCCTTGTCCCCTAAACCACCCCAGACCCCTCCGAAAGGCTGCCTCTCTTTTGCCACACACACAAGAGAAGTGTGCTGTGCCACAAAGGGACTAGAAGAGATCCACAATTAGCCCCGTGACAGTAAGCCCCGGCGTGGGCCAGGAAGCATGCCGCACAACGGGACAAACTTTTATACGACGCTTGAATGTAAACACTGGAGTGTGCTGCCTCATGCTGCAGTGTTTAGGACCCAGACACTCCAATCACAGGCCTTTGTGGCTGAGAAACAAGTGGTCCTTCATTTTATTTATTAGTTAGCCATTAATTGGGGAGGTGCTTTTGAGGCATGGAGATGGTGTACAAGATGGATGAAAAAGGAAACCATCAGTGGGCCGAGCCTTTGACTGAATCCCGTGCTAGTCATTCAGAGACTGCTCTGTCAATGATTATATGGGGATCAATACAGTGAGATGAGCACCCAGTCATTTTCACTGCCAGCTGTCTTCAGAGCACATACAGTTGTGCCAGTGCATGTAGCAGAGTAAGTAATGTAGTTTGCAAACGCGTCATCCTTAATACAGAGTTTCTTCCACAATCTTACAACAGACACACACATCTTGTGCTGGCCTTGTTTGTGCTGCTAAGCTCTTCAACAGGTTTCCACCTCTGCTCCGTCTCTGCACTGCAGGACCCACATTAATGATCGGCAGGCTTAAATTAACCCTCAGTGGTTGTTCCCTATCGATCAGGTGATCTGGCTATCAGATAAGCTAACAGATCTATGAAGGAGTCGTGCTGTAATTGAGTTGCTCTGTGGGAGTGTGTCTGAGTGTTCACAGCCACATTGTATATGCCCAAAGTATGCCTCACTATAGGATTAGCAGCATCCTTTAAACACACTGTGCTGCTTTTTTGTGTGTTTCACGCTGTGCACCCAAATAGGAGACGTTGCCCCCGTGCTGATTATGAGTTGTAAAGCTGATTGTGATTGCGGTTGTTGGTTTGCGTCCCAGAGGGGGATCAGTATTCACTCTGTCCACTGTGCTGTGATTAGAGGAGCAGAGAGGGAAGTTTAGATGTTGAACCAATTAATGCAAAGATATCAGCAAGTTAGTCCCTTCATATGTATGTGATTGTGTCATTTTGTTGAACAGAGTAAATGCATCCTAAAAATCATCCAGCGTAACTTGTGGTGCTCAGCTTCCAAAACAGTAGTTTTATTGGAAAAATGCATAACGACATCAAAGGGTCTTTCCCTCACCACTCCTTGGAAGAGAAACTTCACAAAGAAGAGAAAGATACTTGTAAACAAATGAAATGAATGCAAAAAAACAAAAAAACTCCAACACTCTACCAATAAATTGGCGCATATTGATCATTCAAAGACTCGGTAATGACTTAATTTTATGCAGAAAAACTCTCTGAAAATGAACTTTTGAGAGTTTGTAAAGATTCTTTACATATATGTTTACCATTTACACAAAATACTTTGGTGAAAATGTTTAAATTTGGAATTGAGAATGCACAGACAGTTTGGGTTACTCCAGGATAGCTGCTTGTGAAATGTATTGTCATTTTTATTGTCACACGACTTGCATGTGTATATACTGTAGATTTCAAAGGGCAAATTAAATAAGCAGCAATAGAGTGTGTGTATTGTGTATAGAGGGACTGTATTTTTGTGTCAAGTGTAAGTGTGTGTGTGTATATTCCTAAAAATGTGTGCGTACATGTGCATGAATCTGATGTTTCCTCTGTGGCCCTTCCACACCATTCACCTGTGACACTAATGTTACCTGTCAGCTCCCTCACCACAACAGCCATGTAGACACACACACACACACACACACACACACACACACACACACACACACACACACACACACACACACACACACACACACACACACACACACTACAACCGCCTCTCCGCTCAGAGCTTTGCGTCCAGCCAGAGATGTGTTACAGAACAACAAGTCTAGTTAGTTACAGTTAATGGACACTCGGTCTGGGAGCTGCATTCATTAGGTGTGTGTTTTTTCACAGCAGTTGAAGGGACAGTCTAATGGTCAGGTTTAAGGCTAATAGGACACGTGGGGATTGGGGCACCTGAGTGAAGCCCACTGCTTGCATTTTAATGCTCCGAGTAATACAAACAGTTTTCACCCATTTGGATCTTGGCAATATTACCCTTAGTAAATAACTAATATTGGAAAAACCTTTATGTGTTTTTGTAAAATGGGCAAACTAGCTTTTTAAAGTCTAATTCAGAGAACTGATCTGACATAGAGAAATCCAAAACTTTCTGCAGAGATTTTGTTTTTTGCATAATGTAAGCCCTACTGCCACTGACAGCTAACCTCTGTAATTTCCAAAAATATCGTTTTCATTGTAGATAGGCAATTAGGAATTAGTAACCCAAATTTGTAACTCAAATATTAAAGCAGATATTTTTTTCAAGTTTGTCTAACAACATTATGAGCATGCCTATATGAGCATTAAAATATTTTTTTGGTCACTGTAATCATTCATTCTGTCCTTAATTACTGTGAACTGATCCCTGATTTTGAAATAGGAGTTTAGGCACAAATCCATAAACTGTGGACTGTGAACAAAATAATTCCCAATTTCAGCCTTTAAGTTAATATGAAGATTCAGCAGTACAAACTAACAAAATCAAATGGAAACTATTTTAAAACTACAATCCCTTAAATACCAAATTAAGAAAATTTGTGGTAAAAGTCTGAACTTAATTTAGGTAAGACTGGAGAAGCCTGTTTGAACTGAAGAGCAGAATTTGTGCACAAAGACAACAGATTTATTGAGATTATTATGAGATAAATAAAGAAGGATTCTCCTAATGGTTGACAAGGAGAAAAGAAACAATCACAGATGATTAAGGTTGTTTAAATGTACAAACTAGTGTGTTAATATTGTTATGAAACACACTTGAAACAATGGGAACCTGACCTTTAAAAACTTCCTGCAAAGCAGGATGCCTGTTTGATTGACCTGACCTTCAAAAGCAGCTAAAGTTTGCCTGAATCAAACGTAGCTACGTATGTGGTAACAGCGAGGATCCACATCTCTGCCTCTAAATCAGGCTGTGGAGCCCATTAGAGCTTCCCCACAGCCTTTCTCCTCCTCTGCTCCAGACAGGACTGATGGCTGTTGTTTATAAAGAAGCACCATCACTCACAGCTGCTGCTGTAAATCTGACTGGCCTCAGCAATCCACCAAGAAAACCAAATGAGATCATCCTCTGGGTCTCACGTGCAGTACTTCTGTTGCAGTGGTGAAATACTGAGGATGATGATGATGATGATAATGGTGATTATTGGTGATTTCCTCAGCTGTGTGTGTCATTAGGGAGAAGGAGGGATGTGTAGCTCTTTGTCGTGTCTATGTGTGTGTTTGTACTCGTAGAAGGACCTGCTCGAAGGTGGGATGAATTGTCTGTCCTCAGGTTACTGTTTGGATCGTCTGGCTGATTGTATTTCAGCTGTTCATTAACTAGACTAGATTAATGTGAGAGCTATGTATGGCAAAGGAAAGAGTGGTGACTGTAACTGTGTCGTTCCTCAGCCACTGTCTTTATAAATCGCTGCTTTATAAATGGAGCACTGAAGTTCTCTATCTCTTTTCAAGGCGAACCCTATAGACGCCTGCTCCTCTCCTCTCTCCTCGTCTCCATGTTCCCTCTTCCTTTAATTACTGTGTTCATGCTTGACGGGCACTGATGACTTGATTAAGCCTGCCGTGTGCAGTTCCAGTCTCTACCCTGCTGATGAATGAGTCTAAAGCTTATTAACTTACTCATCCTGATCAATAAGGCGCTGGGCCCAAACACTGCAAGGACAGAAGGGAAACTGCTGTGCTGCTGTCCTCCATGCAGGCAACCGGGATGAAATCAACACACATGATTAGCGTGTGAAACCAATCCTGCTGCTCTGTGGAGAGAAGAGTACAGGTGCATTGATTTTCCGGACTACTCTCCGTTGCAGAGGCACTTGAGCATTCTTCCCCATGACTTTCTTTTCTGCGCTGTTTTTGCAAACTTATTTATTACTTTGGGTAAAAACTCCTCACAAACCTGAACTTAAATGGTCATAAACTGCTCAACCTACAGGGAATTTGAAATGAAAGGTGAATATCAGGACTGCACTAAATTGGCAAAACCAAAAGTAAATAAATAAATTTGTGTCATTATAATGTTGAGTCCTTGTTCCTTGACTTCCCTTCTAACAATATTTCAGAAAATGACATAAAAATGTTTGCTTTTAATTGCAGAAACAAAGGAGATGAAAGTGTTCAATTAAAGCCAGATGCCAAAATATCAAGAGGTGAGGTTCAAAGTTATGTCACAAAGAGGACTGCACTAAAACTACAGTTGAACACCACCACCGCTTTTCTGCCTCTTTTTAGTGTTTTATTCTACAGGGGAAGCTATATATATCCACCAGGAATCCAAATCACACTGAAATGCATCACATTAGATTGTAACATAATATCCTATTGCATGGTTTCTCACCAAGTGGTATCGTATCAAATTGTATTGTGTTGTATCATATGAAATCATATAGCATTGTGTTGCCTCACATCATATCATATCACATCCTATCATATTACATGATATTGTACTACATTGTATCATAATTTAACATAAGCTGTCATATCATACCACATTGTATAATATAGTATGGTTTATTATGGTATGGTATGGTACTGTAACATAAAGTGTCGTATTGTATTGTAACAGGTATATTTGTAGACTGCGCACACTTTTTCTTGAGCAAAAATAATATCATACCTACATATCCCTGCGTTCTTTGATTACGTGCAAGTACAGAAAAAATACATTTAAAATGGTTTCTTTTGTTTGAGAAGCTTCACATACTAAAAACAGTCATTCAGTTATGCTAAAACCACTTTCCTTGATATCACCTGCAAAGGAGTCCCCTCATACATTAGACAATCTCCCTCCACCGTTTTACACCTGGGAGGCCTTCCCACAAAGTCCATGAGAGAGGATGAAAAAGGGTCACATCTAAACCTTATTCCCTTGAGGAGGCCTTTCAGCTCCACCAGGGCCTTCAGAAATGAGCGGCTCATCATTGAAGCTAATTTGGCCTCCAATAGAGGCAGTCAGCGTGTGTGTTGCCTAGACAGTGGTGAAGAGACATAGCTTGAAAGTGATTTCTCAGCTGGTGATCTGCGGAATCTGTGATTATGACTGAGGATGGTGGCATATGTCTCTCTGCATCCTGGTGCCATAGGAAAAAAAAGAGCTTTCCTCTCTTCACATTCCAATACTGATAATTTTTGGTGCTGAGGAGTCGATCTTTCATGGTAAGAGGTGCCATTATTGATGTATTGCGGTCTGTGATACAGAAAGAAAGCCCACACACACAGACAGCAGGCCTGGAAGGTGTTTGATTCATTTTTCATGTCAAGAAAACAGATGCTTCCTGTTGCAGAGAAGATGCAGATCATATGATATCCCCACATACGCCACCATGTCTATCTCTGGTTTTGTCGGGGTCCTTAATGAACGGGACTCTGTAATGTAAGCCTTTAAATGTTAGCCGGCCTGGCTAAGCCGAACAAGACTTGGCGCAGGATAGCTTGTATTGACCTCTGTCTACCCTCTGCTGGCTGCTGTGTTCAGAGCATGTGTGAGAGTGTGAGCAGGAAGGTCTTCTGGGAAGAGCCCTTTAAGATGATGTGAGCACCATTAATGTGACTGCAGGTCGGCTCCATTTCAGAAACATTGATTCACTCCTAGAGCTTACAGAGCTGTGTGGCAGAAGAGCATGAGAGAAGGACAAGAGGTGGATATAAAATGATGTGATGAGGGGTACAAATGTCAAACGGCTAGCTGTGGTCAATGAAGCTATAATTCAGGGTATCCCATGTAAATTAACTTTTAATGCATCTTTGCATGAAGAGAAAGAACAGACAGAACAAACTAACCTTATAATTTGCTGACATAAATATCATTAACTCCTGCAAAAATCTATTCAGATTTGGTGGAAGTATTTAACTTTTTTTTGACAGGCTTTTTCTCATATTGTATTTTCAACACTAAGAGAATATTATTTTGGAGAAATGTATGGGAATTTGTATTGTTGCTTTGTGGTGTTTTAAAGTAAGCTTATTTTAAAGTCAGCAAGCCAGAATTTGTGACATCAGGGGTAAGTTTAACTAAATAAAGTCTGATGCAAGAAAGATGTGAATATATTTAAAAAAAAAAAAAACAATAAGTGTAAGACGTTTTGGTGCATATGTGTGGTTAGATAAAGATGTTATGCTATAGTGGTTCTGTTACACTCTTAGGTTCTTTGACAAAAAATAAACATGAGAATTTTTTTTTAATTAGAGGATTTGTGGTTTTCAGGATGACTGATGTGTCTTTAAAATGCCAATAAAAAAAATAGCTAAGCAGGGATTTTATATCTGGAACCTTGACACTCAGCAGGCACTATATGCCCATTAGAAAATAATGAAAACATTTTTGCACAGCTCTGCAGTTTTCTTCTGATGAATGCACATCATCAGAGATATAGACTCTCTCTTACCGTATCCTGAGCCATTTTCTGTGACTTCTATTACTTCAGTCAATAAGAGCACTGTCAATAATGCAGTCTGGGATGCATAGTTTGGAAGTGGATTTGTGTCTTACTGAATACTCAGTTCAAATAAAACAAAGTGGTCTATTTCACCAAACAGTAATTATGGAGTTACATTGCTGAAATGGCAAACGTCATGAGGTAATGGATAACGCTTTGGTAAGGACTGACTACAAAAAGCAGCAATGATTGCTACCGCTAATTAATTGGCCTGGTGTTACCAGATGAATCAATGACCATCAGAAGATTGTCTGTGGCCAAGATGAATCTCATGTGTTGGAGATTGTTAAAAAAGCATAAACAGATCAATGCAGCTCCACTTTATAGGCTTAGATATAGCTTAGATGTCCATTCTGACGGATGCTGGAGTGTGTGGGGCCGATGGTCCGCCAGGAAACCAGAGCCGTAACGCAAGCCCATTTAGCATATGGCATTTTTACCACGGAGAGGTAAACACAGTGGGGAGGCCAGGAGAATAGTAAAACACATTGCTCAGGCCAGATCTCCCTGTGGACCCACACAGGGTGGACACACACAGAGGACACGGTCCAATGACAAGCTGAGGTCAGTTTACTCAGTACACAAAGCTTTACTGCACTTTTATTTGGCTCTTTTCTTAAATTTAGTCTCCGTTGTCCGACTTTTGTCTTGTGTCAGGCTTGTTAAAAAAGCAAATTCTGCAGCTGCTCATACATTCTGCACACATGATATTAAAGTTTCCCATTCACAGTCCTTTCTTCCTGGCTTCTTCAGCTCTGGGTCACGGTGCATTTAAACCTGTCACAACACTGAAGGATGTTGATATCAACTGTCAAACCTTAAACCCTAATGGGGCTTTTTTTAAAGTGACAATCTTAACAGATCAATGCACCCCTTCGGATTCAGATTACAAACACTGTCAGTGACCACATGCGAAGGATTGGAGCAACAGGAAGGGAAACAACCTGAACCTGGAAGCCTATGACAAAGCCAGCCTGAACTGTCCAAAAAGCAGAAATATGTACATATAGCAGATACGTGCTGCTTGATTTGGGGTAATTGTTGTGCACCCATCTGCAAAAGAAAAATGAACATAGGTGCAGTTTCTCCACCAAACTGCTGAGAGGGTGTAAAAGAGCACTGGTGGCGGGGTGTTAAGAACTTAGATGCCGGGAAGCAGCACTAAGGTGACGCTAGGCTAAAGAGAAGCCATAAAGGCCTGTTAGGGTACATTAGGTGGAGGAGAGGGTCATAAGACTTCATGAATGTTTCAGCAGGACGGGGGGCATTTGTCTTCCAGCTCTACTGTCAAAAAGCCATCATGACTCAGTGTAGGGGGTGGGGTGAAAGGCTGCGGCTCCGGGGCCAAGACACTCCATTTTCTTGTGGAAGAGCACAATCACAGACATGGTGCAGACAATGCACTGAGGAACATGCACACACAGCATGACACACCTCACAGAAGTACATATACTCTTAGCTGTGGTCGTGCACTCAGAGCATCCTTCATCTCCATCACTGTCAGCGTACTTTCTGTTGAATCGTTGCCTCTCGTCTCCCGAACGAGCGGCTTTAAGACCTTTCAGCTTTGCACTCGCTAATGTTTGGCACCGTCGCAAAGCATCAGGTGCTTAAACAGTCATTCCAGTCTCGAGGTGGCTGCTAAACATCCACACCCTGAGGCCTTTCCACTTCTGCTCCCCTTTGACCTCATAGACCTTTGGGAGCTGCCTGGGGTCACGGTCAATTGTCCCATGAAGAATACAAGTGCAGTTGTGATAGAAACATTGACTACATAATCTTTTTCAGGCAGGGAAACGAGGGAATAGAGCCCAAATGAGGCTAATATTTACCTCGATAAATATTTTTTATCACCAATAGAGTCTGTACTCGCTTCTATGTGAGTTGTGGGCCTCTTTCTGGCAGTTGACAAGCATGAGTATTTCAGGATTACTTTTAGAGTCTGGACACTATTTAACCCAGGAAACAGATAATGCAAACTGTCCCATTTACAGCCAGCCCCACCTGCTTTCAATAAATCTAAAGAAATGTAGATTTACACTCCTGAATGATAGAGTCACAAACAAACCATAGCTCTGACAGCACATAGCTGCTGTCTGAGGTGTTAGGAAATGACTGGATGAAGAAACTTGAGAAAGATATCAGGAAATTTGCATGTAGCAAGTGACACAAATCAGCTGATGATAGCGGGATGCGTTCAAGATTGTCTGTAAGACTCACACGTTCAATATCATACAGAAGAAAGTAGTAGATACGATTGTTGTGTGAATGAGTTCACATGATTTCCATAAATTCAGACTCAATCCTCTGCTGCCTCACATACCAAGATGTTTGAACTACGCTACTGGCTCCCCAAATCAGACTGTAGATGAATAGACTGGCAGTATTTCAGTGATTAGAGAGGGTGAGGTGGGGCAGAGGAGGTGATTAGAGGAGGAGGGAACTAACTAGCTGATAAAGCAGTTGTCCTCCCTTGTCTCTGTGCTGTTAGTTTTGTTTAATTTGACTGACAGCTATCGATGTTCTTGTCGCTGACTTGCCCTCCTTATGTTCAACATCCATGGCCATGTATGTGCAAATGTTTCATCCCATATCTCACTGCATGCACACGTATATAGCCATTCACTGGTTTGCAGGGTGTAGTACAGTGTCTCATTCCTTTTCTCCCATGATTATTAGTGGGAGAATCAATCATCGGCTGTCCTTTGTGGCTGGAGACCATCCATTCTCCAGAAAGATGAAATGAAGGGAGGTGAGGAAAAGACAAGAGTGCTTATTAGCTAATCCACTCCAAGAGGGGTGAGATCTCCCACTTCCTTCACTTAGTTTTTTCTGTGTTTTCTGCCCACAACACAGTGACAAATAAAAAGCACAGTATTGTGTAGCTTTATCTCTTATATAGAACACAAGCCACGCCCCTCTTCCACCCCCAGTCAGACAGTAACAGTGAGAAAGCAAACAGATCTCTATTTGACGGGATAACACGAACTCTGAGTCTTCCATACATGAGTGTTGCCCTCTGAGTGTTCATCTAAATGGACAGCTTAGTTAGGATTAGCTGGACCAACAGCAAACATCTTTAGAGGCATGGAGGTCACCTTGTTTGTGCATGGATGCACATGTGGCAGGAGTACAGTGACCATATGTTGTAAATCCTTCCCTCAGGAATAATGCATGCATTTGTTCTTAATAGAAGCTTCCCATTTATAGGCTTTTAAACCACTGATCGCTAAAAATCCAGACTAATTTTTAAAAACATCAGTTAAACCTACAACTGATGGCAGAGAGTATTTGTAAAGAATAGATTTATGATGTCTAAAGTTGCAGATTTCTTAGAGGTACTTTCTCATCATTGCATAGATGCACCAGTATGTCTCTTTCTTTTAGTCAATAGTCATAGCAGCATGTGGTCCCACTGTCCAAAAAGTATCAATTTAAGACATCACAGGGACTTTTCAGCAGCACCACCCCACAGAGAGAAACATTCGCTTGAGAATAGACCTGGTACTACAGAGGTGACCTGCACCGTGAGGCAACTGTCACATGGGAATTACATAGTCAATAAACACAGAGGAAACACGTACAGCATTTTTGCATATGCTTTCATTAAAAGAGTTTATGAAGCAACATGCAAACACGAGCACATCAGAGAGGGCAGCAGAAAGGCAGGTTGATGCAGGAACAGAACTATGAGAGAGAGAGAGAGAGTGAGTACTGTAACAGTAGCTCCTCTCCTCACTATCCTACTGCCTGCTTCATCACCCACAGGAATAACAGTTGGTTATATACAAAAGCCTTGCGCATAAAGACACAGAAGTAGCACACAGGGAACTATTGTAAAGCGTGACGCATGGGGAGAAGAACCCTATAACACTTTCTAACATCCCGAATGACAATGCTGCATGTCAACCTACAAGCAGATTTACTCCTCTGAGCACAGCTGCATATGAACCGACCTAAAGGAGAAACCCTGCAGTCCATCAGGGGTTAAATAGTTCAAAAGAAGGATGGATGGATGGATGGATGGATGGATGGATGGATGGATAGACAGATAGATAGATAGATAGATAGATGAGTTTAAAAGTGTGTGTGTCCACGTGTGTGAGAGTGCGTCAGCAAATATTCCATCCTGTGGGACCACAGTGGAACCTCACACCAGCCCCCACAGAGCAGGATAAGACCATCTGCCCACCTAGAAGAGACACACACTCAGGAGCAATATGGAGAGGCTTTGCAGACAGTGTTTGATCTGCCTTTCAGCCAGCTAGCAGCATGCAGGCTGCTGAGCCTCTCTGCATGTGTCCTGCTGTACTGTCCACAGTCCCAGTGGAAATCAACAGCAGCTTCAACCTGAGGCGTGAATGGCAGGACACAAGCTGATCAGCTTCGTGTCAAGACTTGAGGGGAAACAAGAGGAGATCACAGTTCAGTGGATCCATTCAAACTTAAATGACTTAACTCCAATGTTTCTCTAAAGGTAGAAGTCACAAAGCTGGGATAAAGTGCAACAAAGTAGGCAAAATTACAGAGAAAATCCACTGTCAGTGTTCACTAACAATGCACAGTAAATGTAGCTCCTGTCACACACAGAGAAAACTGAAAGGCCAAGTGTGATATTAGCACCAAGTACAACAAATCAAAATTAGATGAGTTTAATAAAATCCAATTACCTATACAATAACAGATTTGAAATGAACAGCACAATAAGGAAGGCCAGCTTAATCCTTGGTTCTCCTTTTAACTCTCTGGAGGTACTGCTCAGCAGCACATTCAATAAGAGTCTGATAAAACTAAGGACCAACAAGGCAACCCCTGTGTCTTGTTAACTACCTACCCAAAATGTGCTTGTTTTTGTGTATGTTTATTATGACAAAGAGACAAAAGACAATCAAGCCTAATGCAGACAATGTTATTCAATTTTTTTAAAGTATCAAAATTCTCTGCAGGTTTCAAAAAATCTCCTTTATCATTGTTGAATTCATGTGGTTTGAGGCAGACTGAGGCACAGATGGACAGCGAGCTGGTGTGGTTATAGTTTATGAGTCCATTCAGCTGAAAGTCTGAGGTCTGTCTGGAACAAGGGCTAGCCTCAACATCAGACTACAGCACACACTGACAGCTATTAGGCAATCAATAGAAGCTAATACATCAGAGCATCCGACTACTCAGCTCAGACTGAGAGGAAGAGGAGAAGAGAAGAGAAGAGAAAAGAGAAGAGAAGAGAAGAGAAGAGAAGAGAAGAGAAGAGAAGAGAAGAGAAGAGAAGAGAAGAGAAGAGAAGAGAAGAGAAGAGAAGAGAAGAGAAGAGAAGAGAAGAGAAGAGAAGAGAAGAGAAGAGAAGAGAAGAGAAGAGGCAAAAATGCATTAAAATGCATTAAGTGGCTGCAGTTGTAGGGTGATTTCACTGTCCTCTTTATATCAATAACATTATTAATTAATCACAACATTATATTTTATTGCCACCGCATTAATGGAATGTATTTGAAGAAGTATCAGAGCTTCATCATTGTTTTGTAGAGTTATGATCCTTTGCTTCAAACACAGAGGGAATTAACCTCTGCCAACCGAAGCCATTAAATTCCACTGCTCCTATCATTAATATCACATTAATATAGAGATGAATCTGATGGATAGCCCTTTAGAGGCCCTGTTAACTCGCCAGGAGGTTAAGTGTGAAATCAATCCCTATAAACAACCTAGATAAAAATTCTTCCATTCTAGAGCATGGTGTCCTAAATCAGCCAATCAGAGAGGTGCTAGTAAAACCAGTCTCTTAGCACCACGTGCTAACAATCTCAGTATTTCAGCTCTGGCAGCTCATTCTCCCTTTTCTCCTTCTGTCTTTGTTTCTTGTCCCATCCTTCTCCTCCAGCCCTTTGCTCCTGGACGACCACAAAGGGGAGTATCCTGTCTTTTCACAGCAGGGCCCCTCATGGTGGCTAGGGGGTTGTATACATGGGAGGGGCAGGAGTAATGAAGGTTGATCTACACTTGTTCAAGCATCCATATTTTGGCTATTTGAAGGGAGAGGGAGGCTGTTAAACATTCAGAGAGGAGGTGACCCCTGACCCTGATGGCTGCTGTCCATCCGTTACAGAAAGCAAACAGAGAGGGAGGATTGAGTGATGCTGTCTTTACTGCTCTTCTCCCTGCAGACAGCCCAGCCAGATGTGCAAGAAGTTTAATTTTCATCGCTGAATCTCTCTGATCTGACCTCAGATTTCTAATTTGCATCATGCAGGCTGAAGAATCATTTTTTAACCCTCCTGTGGTCATCATTTATGGGCACCAAAAATATTGTTTCCTTGTCTGAAAAAAATCCCCCCAAAAAATCAGCAAAAAAAATCCCCAAATTTGCAAAACCTTCCGGAAGAAAATTCCAATAATTCCTTAAAAGTTTCTGTTGAAAGTGTTTTTTTTTTTTTTAAATCCCCCAAATTTGGCAAGAAAATTCTTGTAAATATTTTCTAAAATGAGTAAAAACCTTCTTAAAAAAAATCCTAAAAATATCTAAAGCGATTACATATAAATCAGTAAAACTTGTAATATTTTCTTTAAGAAAATTCACAAAAAAAAGTAGATTTTTTGTGAATGTTCTTAAGGAAACATTTTTTTTAGCATTTATTTTATTTCCACCAAAAAATGTTCAAAGATTTCCCAAAAATGTTGAAAATGTGAACATCAGAAGTTGCACTGTGAAGATATATTTTTTCCCCACATTTTCAAACTTTAAAACAGGTCAATTTTGACCCGCAGGGCGACATGAGGGTTAATTTTCATGCTTTCTTTTGATTCTTTTCTCTTCTACTGCTTAAATCAGTGTTTTAGCATTTGTTGTGATATGCCCTCAGTGTGAAGTATGGCGACCCTGAGGTTAAAGGTGACATAACAAAACACAGAGACAAAGACTGGACACTGTGTCATCTGTCAGACCCCATGCTGCTGCCACCACCACAGTACCAATTGGTGCTTTCCTCAAATTAACCCCAACACACTGACACACACACCTATCTATCTACCTATCTACCTACCTATCTATCTATCTATCTATCTATCTATCTATCTATCTATCTATCTATCTATCTATCTATCTATCTATCTATCTATCTATCTGATCTCTTAGAGACACATGTGGGACAGTTTGAGGGCAGATGTCAGTCACTATGAGCCCCTTTGTGTGAGGAGCAACAGACCACCTTTCTGCTAAACTCCATTGTCATTCATTTGGTCCAGTAGGGATTGTTCATTTTTACTGTGAGCATGCAGCCTCCAATTCATCACAAGGCTAAGAAAGAGACAGCAGACATGAGATGCAGACAAAAGGACACATGTCCTGACTGGACTGATGCATAAGTGGAAGTGGACGCAACCCTGGCACCTTTCATGGAGCATCATCGAAATTATTTCACATTGCACACTCTCCTTTTAGCTGCACTCTTAACACAACTGCACAAAATAGTAAATGTCTTAACTGCTGAAACAAGATGCATATCATTTTAGTTTAATTTTGCATTTAAAATTATAGTCATATTTCTGACAAAAAGTCTCTCAAGCATGTAGAAGTTTTATCACAATCCCAATGTCAAATTTCGTTTTCTATTAATTTGTTTTGAATATATTCAGTTGTGATTTTAATGAAGCACGTACAAACCAAAAGCAACAATCTCGCTTCCATGCGCTGATTTTTATTGTTCGTTAATGGTGAAAAGGCAGACGCGCAAAGAGAACAAACTGCGACAGTTTTTGATTGCTTTCGGCAGCCTTACATTGCAGTAAAAAATATTATCATACGTTATAAATTAAGAGAGGATAGAACATTTACTTTATGCACAAATAGTACTCAAATCTACAATGATAAAAATAGCTTTGCTTTTAAAGCTTAGACAATGCAAGAAAACCCAATGCAATAATAATAATAATAATAATAATAATAATAATAATAATAATAATAATAATAATAATAATAATAATAATAATAATAATAATAATAATAATAATAATAATAATAATAATAATAGGTGTTATTAGGTATGGGCCAACAAAACTATTGCAGAGTGAAAGCTTTAAGCCACAGAACACACAACACATTAATATAAATAGATGTAAACACATTTTCCTAACAATTTAAATTATCATGTACCCATCTGAAAAGGCCTATACAACTGATATCCGTTTTTATATGCAGCAGTGATATTAAGAAAGCCCACAAGTTCTTGCAGGTATTTTACCTTTCATGGTCTCTCGACAAATTTCATTTCATCTTTTTGGGATTTTTGCAGCTTCTAAAAATCTCCATCACAAGATTAGAATAGTTGACTGAGGATAATGCAGTCTAGTTCCAGGGCCTATATTCTGAGTTTAAAACTGTCAACCTGGAGTAGGGGAAGGTTTGTCCGGTGTTCTTCTGTATTTTTGGATGGTCTTTCACTGGAAATGCAGAGTCTTCCTGCAATCTGCTCCCAGGAGAGGACGGAGCACCGATGCTGTCCACGATCTGTCTTTCTGCAGAGTGGAAATATGGCAATAAATAAGCAGCTTTCAATGCGGGATTAATGGAATATTTTCGTTTTGCTGAGTGCGATATTTGTATTTTTGAAAAGATAGTCGAAAGGCAAAAATCTGCTTGTACATTATATGTAAAGAAATCCTTATCCTGTACCCTGTACCCAAATGTATTCATACTAAACAACGCAAAATAAAACTGAAAAAAACCCACAAATAAATTTTTAAAAAGTGATTAAAGGGGCACGATTTCCTCTTTCATGGCAATAATTAACTTGTAACCAATTTATCTTAATATGGAATCATATAAACTAACCACTTCTACTCTTCTTAATTATCTTAAATGCTTTTATCACCTTAGAAAACCACAAACAGCACTAAAAAAACAGCTGGTTATAGCCGTATTTAATGTTAGGTCTATAACTCTTCCTATTTGCACTGAAATAAGTTGTTACTTTTGTGGCTCTTCATGTGGTATTTGAGCTCCTGCTCCTCCTGGAAAGCGGCTCCACAGAGGTCGCACGGGTGCGTCTTGTCTCTGGCGTGGGTCCGGCGGACGTGGCTGTCGTGGGCGGCGTGGGAGGCGAAGGCCTTGCCGCAGTGTTTGCACTTGAAGGGCCGCTCTCCGGAGTGCTGGCGGATGTGTGTGCGCAGAATACTGGAGGCGGTGAAGGCCTGAGGAAGACGAATTTAAGAGAATTAGTGAACAGAATTTTTTCTTTTCATGACTGAAGTCACAATTTCACAAACACAAAGTTGCTTTTTAAAGGCTAGCAAGCTAATAAAGTGGCTTAACTGCTTTTTAAAATAAGCTAATTCAAAATACACCTCCATTTCTACTTATGTTAAATGGGTGTCTGAAAAAAGCTTTAAACACTTTAAAATTAAGATTTTATCATTTGTAACTTTAGAAAGTGAGCATATTTTAGGAATTTTCGTGTTTTTTTTTCTTCTGCGCAAAGCCACACTCCATAACACTGTAAACCGCTGGTCCCAGGAGGAGGCTCCAGTTTCAACAGTCCCGATAAGGAGAAAGGCGGATTAACTTCAACAAAACGTCCTTAGCGCTGCATTTAAAAAGGGGGAGGATATCGAGAAGAACGAACAAAAACACTTCTGCTCATTCCGGAGCCATAAATTCACCGTATAATGCGAGCGGACAAAGGGAGGCTGTGCATCTGGACGTAATTAGCATCTAAGTGTCTCCGCAGCGCGTGCCCGCCGCGAGACACAATAATAACAAGAGGCTCGTGCCAAACGCACCATGAAACGAGTGAGATGGAAGATGACTCAGTTTGAAAAAGACGTCTTGAAAGAGGAAAAACCGCGAGTTTTACAGAACCAGAGGGAGTAATAAAAGCCTAGAAAGACTTCAGAGTATTTCTTGTTATTGCTGAAGAAAAACATTATTTTCGTTTCCTAAATAAAACTTTCTTTAAGGTTTTAGTTAATGCTCCTACACTTGTAAGTTACATTGTATCTTACGATGCTAACTTTTTAGCTAACAAAGTTGACGTTTAAGTCTTTTATCTGCATATTTACTTCCAAATCTTAATTGAGTGATACAAAACTTTTAATTAACACTGCACTGAATAACCGAACGCTTTAAAAGAGCATTGCATTGGGTTAAAAAAAAAAAGGCCTCTTACCTTATTGCAGTAGACACACTTGTACGGCCTTTCTCCAGAGTGAACCCGCATGTGTTTGTTCAGACTGGACGACTGGGAGAAACTCTTTCCACACACTGAACACTGCAAACAAGGCAAATATGACTAGGTCACTGTAGTTATTTACATTTGGCATCGTTGTTTTGAACGATTAAGAAAATATTTAATGGAAGATGTGAAATACATTTAAGGCTGATTTCTTTAATGTGGAAAAAGTATCGCAATTAAATGTTGGTGGTTCTCGATGGTGGGAATAAAATTTTAATTCTGTGTTTTAATGACAACGTTTTGATATCGTTTAGCTGTGATAATTGATTCTGTAAGTTTAAGTTACCACCAACTACAGGTCTCCTACTTTTTGTGAGGCCTAATAAAAATCTAGAGTATTAGGTATCATCTGCCAAATACTGCTATCACTCAGTTCACATACATTTACAGTTGCTTTTCTGCATCAAATAGTCGTTATAAATTATCTCTACATTGCTTAACCTGTTCTGTATCACGGATTATAACCAATTCACTTCATTTAATGAGTTGAATTAAAAGATCAGATAGTGATTGTAGTCCTTACATTTGGACAGAAATGTTAATAATGCATACAACAGATTTGATTTCACTCATTAGGGTTACATTTTAAAGATTATACCTTATAGTATAATTGCATCAGGGATAATTTCCTTATTTGCATTACTAACTCATTTGACTAAACATCGAAACAGTACTATAGTGGTGCCTATAATAATCCTAAATTTTAGGCCGAATAATGCAATAAACTACATACATTCTTCTGGTCACAATTATTCCGTTACAAGAAACAATAAACCGTCACAAAGATGCACTTTTACTGGGAATACAGTTATAAAATTCGGTATATTTGCACGTCATAACTGTTCGATCCAGATAAAAGCAGCTGTAGACGGATACAACTGGGAAGTAAAGCTTTAACAACAGTTTTTAGCAGACGATCACCTTTTTTTGGCCGGATTGACGCTTTCTAATTGACAGTGCAGGGAGCTGTTCTTTCAGCACCACACACTCCTTTACACCACCTTTCTCTGGGAAATTTAATGTAAATACAATAGACATGTACGTGTATATGCAGCGTTTTAATACCTTGTGAGGCCTGTGTTTCTCGTGCACATGTAGGATATGGATCCGTAATCTGTCTCTCTTCTCGAAAGATCTGTTGCAGAGGTGACAAGGAAACTTCCTGTCTCCTTGATCCACACAACGCGTGTACTTCAGATGTTTGTCTCTGTAGTATTTGTAGGCAAACACCTTTCCACATCTGTCACACTTAAAGCCTTCACCAGAATCTGGGGGGGAAACAAAACAGAAAAAAAATAATGTTTAGTATGCTGGTAAATCAAATTAAAGTAGAGCTTTTACGCAAAAAAAGTTCAATTCTGACCTTCAGTGAGAGGAACCACGTTGGTGTCCTCTCTGGGGTCTTTCAGTGTCAGAGGGATGCCGAGGAACTGCATGTAGCAGTCTCCGTACCAAACCAAAAGCTCCTGGCCTGCTGTGATTTCTTTGCAGGCCTCGTAGAAAATCTGACCCTGGACCTGAACTGCAATCAGGTTCTGCTCCTCGGGAAAGCGAGCACACTTCACTAAAGACATCCAGTTTCCAGATCCTCCTCTGCCGTCCACAAAATGACTCAACCGGCCGTTTTCAAACACCTGGGTGAAGGAGGAGAGCGTTTTAATGATGGAGGTAATGCTGCAGAAATAGGATCAAGACTGTGTTGAAACAAATTCAACGCTTTACCTCCCACATCAAAGTGTTGTCGTCGTATGTTTTGATCTCACTGGTGTTCACAAGTTTTCCCTGGAAAGGTCCAAAACGCGTGCCTTTAGGGATGTTGCTTTTATCTGTGAAAACTCCACAGTGTGAAGCGTTTCCCCACGCTGCCTGGAGGATGGTTAACCCTGCAGCACAGAGACAAAACAGAACAGTCAGATTTTAGAAGTCTAGCATGCAGCTACGTGTGATTTAAAAAAAAAAATAAAATAAAAAGTTGTATTGGCTTACCCTCTGGAAGTTCAAGAGTTTCTTTGTCCAGTGAGAGAATGTGGGAATCAGAAACTGAGAATAAAACAAACACAAATGGATAAATTTAAGTTATTGGTTCTTTAATCTTATTGCTGTGTAGACTTTAATAGGAAACAACACACTGATGGCCAAGAAAAAACATTGCTGTTGGTCACTAGAAATATGTATTTTTAATAATTTCTGGAGATTTAGTGAAGCCGTTGTATTATTACGCACTAAACAAAATGAGAATATCTAAACAGAACGCAAACTGAAGTCTCACCTGAGTTTTCTGGAAGGGAAACTCCTGAAATAGCATGACCCACGCTGCGCTCCTGGCTGCCTGAGTAACCGTACAGCACCATGAACAAGTCGTCCTCGCTGAAATTAAAACACGCAGCCCTTTTTTCCGGGGACAATTCGGTGCTCCGGAGGCGGAATAAACTCTCTTTGGGCGGTGTGTTGACGGAGGAAGACGCAGATGAGGATCTCTCACTGGACGGGCTACTGAAGTCTGAGGACAGCGGACCGGCGGCGTGCTCGGTCACCACAGCAGCCAGCTCCTCGGGTTTGGAGTACAGAGGGTGTCCGGGCAACATGTGGCTCAGATACGGGATCCCGGAGGCGCTCAACATGTGTTCGTGGAGGACCGAGGCGTTGTGGCCGCTCTGGCCGAGGAACGGAGGGACCCCGCCGGGCAGGCTGAGCCTCAGGGAAGCCTGAGTGTCCGACACCAGGCGACCGAGGGACTTGAGAGGGTGGAGGAGGTTGTGCGTCCGAGGGAAGAAATCCATGTAGTGGGAGTGGGGTCCGGGGAAAGGGGCAGGGTAGAAGCCCCGGGCGGGACTGCCCTTCAGCATGCCGGCTGGGTAGCTCTTGTCCTTCAGCATTCCGGGGATGCTGGACAGGGACACGGACATGACAGTACGGAGGTGAAGCTGAAGGTTCAAATGGAGAAGCTGATGTGTCCTTCAGGGGGGTGAGGGAGGTACAAAGAGGAGGGGGATGGGAGAGGAAGCAGGGGGAGTTATAAAAGTTTAATGGAAGAAATCTAAAAAGGGAAACACCAAAAGAGGTTGACCACACCTGGTTTTATTACGAAATAAGCTTTTACGCCACTTCACGAACTATAATTTCCCGTCAAAACAGACCTATGGTGATATTTTATAACAGAAAAAGAATACCAGGCTATAAATTCAAGCTGTGAGGTTATTTTTCCTGTGTAAAAACACTGCAAATCTATGATTTCCTTTTGAAATTATAACCTCACCCATTAAACTGGGTGCTACAGACTAAAATATTGGGTTAATATTGAACACAGCAATTTGGGGACGCAATCTGCAGAGTAAAAGATCAGCCGATTTTGCAATATTTCCAGCTGAGAGGTCACACACCAAATGTTCATCAGCGGCTTTAAATGACCGACTGGAACATGGTGTGTGTTTTTTAGGAATCGTTCACCAGTCAGCCAGTAAATAGAGAGACAAATCAGGGTCATGACACTAATAAAGGAACAGTCGGTCGGAGCAGAGGTCAACATTAATGAAGCATTTTATAGACTTTTACAATTACCATGCAATGATGACCGAAAGAAAGAAGACTGGGGGAACAAAAATGCGTGATTTTAATACTTTGTACCTAATTTTGCTATCCTTCTGACATAGTATTTTTGTTTTAAGAATTTGCAAATTCATTTTAACTAGAGATCAAATGCAATCAGATGGTACCAAAGAGAGGGTGTCAATATGCAGCAGAGGATTGTTGGATTATTTTTCATAAACTAGAAAAGAAACTTACCTTCGGAAATCAATTAGAGCAGTTTCACAGTGAAGTTCTCTCCGTCGTGCCCTCACAGATTTACCAACTTCCTGCAGACAAATCTCCAAATTCTGCAGGCCAAGTCTAAACTTCAGGGTGGATGTCTGCTGCAGCAGCTTCTCTGTCGGTGTTTGCTGCTCTGTGGTCATCTGAGGGCATCTATCCTGAACACAGCCAGGTCTGCTGAAGATGCTTCTTCTCAGCTCCTGCCCTCCTATTGGCCAAGCTGGACCTCATACATCTCAATGCCCCTGTAGGGAGACGTCTTCAGAGGGACAACCCACGCCGTTAACTTCTCCACACAGCAGCCACAATGAGGCCGGTTTAGAGAGGTTCCCAAACATTTCCATGAGAACACACCCTCCTCCTCCACCTCTATCACCACACTCTCTTGATTAGATTTGATCTGAGGGAGCAGAAATCTATTATGATTTGGAGAGGAAACAGTGGTCTGCATTGTTTTGCTGCTCAAAAACTAATTCAAAACTGAACTGGTCTTTGCTTGTCGTTGGTTTTTCGATCATTTTCGTGCAGGTCTAATATTAATTGTGGTTTGTGCTTTTAAAAAACGTGTTTTATGGTCGACTCTATGGATTATAGTTATAATTTTGTATACGTTATTTGCATAAAGGCTCTTCCTGTCTCACTTCTGGTGTTGTTTAACCTGGTAAAGGACAAATATCAAATATAAAAGGATAACAAAAATATAAACAGTGGGCCTACCCAGTGTCCAATTTTTAAATTCTCGGAAAATTTAGATTTTACTTTAAAAATCACAATATTTGGACGAGACATCTTTGCTATAAACGCAATTTATTAGAATGATAAACTTAACAGATATTGTTTCTAATCTCTAAAATCGAAGAGACAAACAACCCACCAACCAACCACCCAAACAAACAAACAAAAAACTTACCCCTCGCTTCTTTGTGCATTTTTATCTGTTGGACAACCAGGGTAAATACAACAAATTCCAGCATGGTTCAACTTCTACAGTGAAGCTCCAATTGAAAGGCAAAAAAAAATCTACAAAGCTCAAAATTTATTTCAAAAGTGTGACATGCAAACAACTTTTTTTTTTTTTTTTGTAATATGTGATATTGTTTCTAGTCTCCAAAATCGAAGAGACAAACAACCCACCAACCAACCACCCAAACAAACAAACAAAAAAAAGAACTTACCCCTCGCTTCTTTGTGCATTTTTATCTGTTGGAATAAACATGGAAAGTTATAGCAAACTTCCTCCTCTCTTCACTTGCAATCGTACGAAATAAGAGGCACTCGATTAAATAATGCAATAACAGAATTCTTTATTTACAAGGCAAATAGCATCAGCGAAGCCATATTAGTTCACAACTTGCATAACTGTGGTTTTAACTTCTCTTGTATATCTAATTTTGCATAAAACGCTCACACACACTAGGGATACAAAGATCGATGCGGGTATACAGTGTGACTCCTGTGAACAATGCAGAAAAAATATCGCGGAGGGAAAACACAACAGTAAGCTTTCTTCAGAAAGTCCATATAGTATATTACATATTGCTTCAATATCCCTATGTATCAGCTTTTCCATAGAAACAGTGAGGAGGGGGAGAAATGAAAGAACAGAGTCTTCAACCCAACACAGAACAGAGAGCAATGATGAGGGAAACTTGAACTGTGACCGAGTCTCCAGCAGCTGAGAAGAGTTGAACAATGATGCACCCATTCAATATTGTACACAAGTCATTATACAAATTTATACAGACAGCGGTGTAATGTACAAGAACGAGAACGGACGAAATCTAAGGCATTATGCTAGGGTTTTTAGCATTTCAAGGTTGCATCTTAGCTCTAAGAAATTGGCAGACAATACAAAAGGGCATTTAAAGTTCTTCAAAACCATAAGTTAAAGAGAAAAAAATAGTTTTGTTTAGTGGGTCCAAAGCCTGGATATTTGTAATGGGCAAAATCATTTATTTGCACCTGTCCTCATTATAAATGCTAAAAAATGCACTGCTACCACATGGCTTTAAGTCATTTCAAAATCTTGACAATCTTTGGAAATTTGCAAAGGGCTGTGAATCCTTCTTTAAAATGGCTCAAAAGGCTTCTTCTGCACGACTGTATTTTACAATCAAAACAGCATTTTATCAAAAATGTGTGATCTCCTGTAGGCCCAACGACAAAACACCTGCAGGACAACCAAAATGCAGACTTTGTCCCAAAGTTGATCGCTACAACTTCAAATTCCATATTGAACTAAAACAAAAAAGAAAGAAAGAAAAGAAGCAACAATGGGCAACTTTGGAAATGCTGAGAAGAGCGTGGTGTAACTGTGCAACACCACGTTGTCAACATGTTGACAAGAAACACCATCAGTCACATCCTTAGGCCTTTAATGACAATACATTCAGAATGACTCTCTTCCTGTTTAATGATGCAACATTTACATCAGACCCTGTTAAGTGACATCATCGTAAATTTCCTGTTTTCCGTGGGCCTCAAAGCACGCCAACCAAGAAGTGGTCTCTCACCATGAAACGAAAAGTGAGTATAGAATTCAGAAATCCAATTGAAATGTGAGGATTATTTGGCTTGCTCAAAGTCTGTCCTGGGTTAAAATAGTTAATATAAAAAGTTTTTTTTCCCTTTGAGGAAAACCTACTTTTGAGGTTAGAGAAGATGACTTGCTTTAGATCTTGCGAAGGTCAAACCAAACCCCTATTGGGGCACAAGACCAGCATGTCATTACTGAACACTTTCTAGTTGAACTAACTGCCTGAGGTCAT
This sequence comes from Amphiprion ocellaris, assembly GCF_022539595.1. NCBI lineage: Eukaryota > Metazoa > Chordata > Actinopteri > Pomacentridae > Amphiprion > Amphiprion ocellaris. Next base: position 14,618,515 of record NC_072787.1, on the reverse strand, counting down.
AAAATATGGCTAAGTGTCTGTCAGAGCAGCTCTCGTGAACCGTGCAGTCTTAACTCTGACCTCTGCTATAGAAGAACGGCTGGAGGCAGAGAGGGCGAGTGTCAACAGGGAATCACAAACTACCTCCCTCTCCAGGTCTCAGCCGATGCTGCATAATCTAATAGGAACGCTGTGTGTGGATGTGGACTTTCTTGGTACAAACTGCAATAAAAAACTGTGTTTAATACTGCATCCAAACACGGAGCAAAAATGTGTCCTTTTTATTCAGGAAACTGTACAAAAATTACAAAAACAAAAACACAAAAAACCCCAAGAGATTCTCAAGTAATTGTTATTGCTTGTTTACATCACACCGGAACAGTTTGCACCTAGCAGCTTGTATGAAGCATTTTTCACTCCAGACAACATAGAAAGCACACTTTTTTATACTTTTTTGAGTTACTGTATGGCTGTGTTGAATTGTTTTTTTTCCTTTTTTTGTTGTGTTCTATGCTAAAGGCAGAGAAGCAAGCGATAATCTGTACACTGTATACACAGCACACCCCTTTACAACCCGTCCCTCTACCTCCCACCCAAACCCCCGTCTGCATCGTACCAGAACATCAGAACGTGAAGGTTCAAACTCCATGTCCCAAAAACAAAACAAAACAAAAAAAGAAAGAAAAAAGAACTGCTCTGCTTCAAGAGGCAGTTGTGACCAGGCTGGGAGAACCAAAACCAGGAATAAAATAAATAGGAAAGAAAATGTTTTACTTATTGGTATGTACAATCTCTGTAATTAATTTTAAACCATATTTGATTTTGACATCTTCTGAAACTACAGGACCAAAGTGTAATCCATAATTCAGGTTAATAGAAGAATCTTCTCAGAAAGAATACAACCATTACTGTTAAAATGATAAAAAAAAAAAAAAAAGTGCCTTTTTCACACTTTTTAGAAATATTTCTCTTCTTGCTACTAGGATAAAGAATCATCTACAATAATTAAAATGAATCTATACAGAAAAATAAAACTTAATTTAATACACTATATAAACCTCTTGACTAAATTAGTCTAATCATAGAATTCACCATTCCACTCAAACCATTCTTCTGCAGTGTTTTTCAAAATCATTTTTTTCCACCATATCTTTACTCTACATCTTAATTTTCACAACAGGAAAAAAAACTAAAAGAACAACAACAATAATAATAAAATAAAGAACAGCAAAAGGAAAAAAAAAGGCAAAATCGGCTAAGTGTCTGAGCTCCATCCGTAATTCAGAACATAACTTGGAGTCTTTGCTGCCATTTTGGAACTATGTGGAAATGTCACCAATGAGTGAGATAAAACAAAAGAAAAAAGAATCAGTGTACGTTATTTTTGAGATGAGATTGTAAATGGCCGCTGTCCACTGAGAGGAATACATTCATCAGAACAAAGGATCCCACCCACTGCTGCCCCCTTAAGTCAGTGTACCCCACCAGGAGGCCTACAGTAAGTCACACAACGGTGAATGCAGCTGGACAGGCAGATAGACTGGCTCATCACGAGGCTCTCCTCCAGGAGGGTTAGGCATGTTGGACAGGAGATCCACCATCCTTCCCCAGCCCTCTTCACACTCCTGTGTCTGTTTGGCTGCCGAAGACGCCCCGGCTGGACAGACGGCAAATTTGGGCTGGGGAGAGGGGCGGGGGGGTGGGGGGTCAGGGCACGACCTCGCTGGTTCAAGGGGCAGTCGGTTGGTTACATGTTTGTATTTTCAATTCTTAAAGGGCCGACGCGCTCTTTGCACCAGCTGATCACTGAGGTTCATGTTCAGAGCTCCATGAGGGTCAACAGTATTTCTGCAGAGAAACAGCACATATTACGTCACAACTTGCAAGGCATCTAATAAATCCACAATTCAACAGCACAAACGTTTTGGTTAACTTGAACTTGACTAGAGTAAACTGAAGTTTTGTAAAAGACTATAAACAATTAGAAACCATCTTGGAGCACAGCGTCAGGTCTAAAACAAGTCAGTGAATCGTAAATGCCTGCACTAATGGGCAAACAGTAAATAATTGAAATAATCTAAGTGCCGATATTTTTCTATAATCCTACAGGGGAAGTAAATCAGGTGACAGATATACTGGGATGTTACAACAGTCTGAAGTGCAGACAATCAAACTGCAGCACCTTGGTTAAATATTAATGGCTCTTTATTGGCTTAAAAGCATCATGGACAACAACAGTGCATTCCACATACCAAGCTAACAATACCAGTGAGACAAAGGAAGAAGGATTAACCCGGGTGACATTAAATGAACGATAACCACCAGGAACTGAGTGCTGGCAAAGAGAAAACCTTTTTACCTTCATCCAAGTTTGGTTGAATAAAAGTTGTCTACATGCACATCCAAGCATGATCTGTCAAATTGGGTACAGTGAGTGTGGACGTTTGACAGATCTGAGCCTTAAGGAGTCAAGTTGTCCATGTTAAGCGAAACCAGCTCGTGAGTCCGTGGTTCAGACAGAGCAGCCTTTGACCATCATATATCTCTAATAGTCTGGCTCTGAAGTGCCCACTGCTAATTACATCATTGTCCTCTAAGTTCAAGTCAAGTAGCAGAACTCTGGCAAGAGGACTTACGTAAACTACTGAGTAAATTATTCACTAGCACTGCCGTTCAGTAAGTATACCCAAACACTTAGGGTCTTACCGTAAGACAAACACAGACGTGAGGAGTCGGGAGTGGAGGGAAAGACACACAAACCTTTTAGTATTTCTTGGTCCCCAGATCACTGTGTAAAACTTTAAGGGGTCCATTTTGTTAACCTCTAAGTTTTAAATTCTGAAAGACTTATTATTTACTACGAGGCACTACTGTAAAGGGATACCCCAAGGATGTTACGGCAGCACTTGAAAACCTCTAATTTGGTGGGGCCATAATTAATGCAACCCAACGGTGAAATGCTTAAAAACAGCACTACGTATTTCCCCTCTTTGAAGTCCTGTAACTCTTGCTCCGACCATTTTCAAAAACTTTTAAAGCATTAAGAGAATTTCTGTCAGGATTGGTCAAGTAGTTTATACCTGTTCTTGTCCCATGGAGGGCAAGCCGGGTGAGGGCCCTGAGGCCATGGATGTGACACTCATCTGTCCGGCCATCTGGCCCATGCTGCTCATGCTGCTGGTTGCCATGTTGGTGGCCATAGAGACATTGTTGAGGTTCATGCCATTGCCATTGTACATGTTGCTGTTATTCTGCTGGGTGAACTGAGGTGATGCCTGCTGCTGTGAGAACATACTGCACAGTGGGGAGGAGACGCAAAGACGCTGTGTAAGTCAGGGTGAAGTAAAACATATTGGTACTGATACAGAAAGGAAAAGACATGTCTGGATGAATTCTATTAGAACATGACAAGTTCCTGATATTATCTGAGGTTTGACCTAGCATGGGCATAATTCACACTAATTTCGAAGGCTAAAAGGAGCAAAAAAATCAGCGGTGTCAATAGTTTGAATCACTTCTGCTGTGATTGCTTGAGTCAGCAATACAAATCTCTGACACTTTTTGTCATATCAGTGAATATCCTTTTACGATCCACTAGTTGCCTGTTGTGTGTGTGCAGGGGAAAAAATTCCATGTGCATACATAGGCCTGGCAACAAACAAATCGGCTCTGACTGATCTTCACAACACTATTCTAGTGGTTCCAGAGCACATTAGTAGTCATGTAGGTGGACTGGAAATGGAGGGGAAAGTGGACTACAGAGTCAGACCTGCTTTTTTGCCCATTTTTCTGAGTATTTTGGAAAATCTTAACCATTTAAAAGTGTGTTAAACAATCATTAGGAGTCACAGTTTGACTGTAGTCATGAATGTACACACAGCCATCGATGGATTGCTTTAATATTGGTCAAAAACTAAAGACATGATGTCCCAAGAACAGCGTACACCACTCTAAATCTCAGCATCCAACCAGGCACTACTTAGTTCTCGCCATCTGTACCTGTTGCCTCCCATGTTGCCCTGCGGCCAGCCATTCATGTCAGGGGAACCCTGGAAAGCAGCGTTTCCTTGGCCCTGCTGCATCATTGGGGACTGTGTGTGGGCCATGCGGGGAGAAAGCAGAGGGCTCTGTGGTGTGCCGGGACCTCCAAAACTTCCGTCTGCCTGTTGGCTCATACCTGTGGTGGACGCATCAAAACAGGTCAGCCAGACTCCAACCTGCAGAGACTCCACTACAAACCAATGTACTGAGTGAAGTTAATGTTAACCTTCCATGTAAATTACACAAACATGCCACGTAAACACAAACTTTTGCAGAGAATGATCAAGCGTGATGATTAGTGTAACTGAAGACAATCCATTCCAGGCTGCATTCAGGATTATGTACAGGCAATTGATATTTAAAACATGCATGTAAAAAAATTAACAGAAAGGTGAACTTGGAAGGAAAGGGTTAAGAGATGGCTTGGGAACAAAGGGAGAGAGAAAAATAATGTCAAAGGAAACTATTATTCCATACAAAACCTAAGCCAGATTAAGATTTGGAGGATAAATCAAACATGTCAATAGATAAATCAGATGATTAGACTGACAAGTACAGTCATGATTGTTGCTCTTCCTTTTCTCAGTTATTGACCTGGGTGTCAGAGTGTATCCTGAATTAAGCTTGAATTACTGTGCTTTTGGTGCCCCCTTGTGGAGTTAGAGTGCAGAGTCAAGACACCATTTTGGGCACTTGACACAACAATAACAATATATGATCACACTCACTGACAACTATTCATTTGTTATACAATTGAGAAGCAAAAAAGTATGCAGTCTGATTCGGATCATTCGATGGCAGCTGATTAACGCAGTCATCAGTACAGAACATTACAAATTGGATGATTGCCGCTACTAAAAGGCATGTGATGCTGTGCAACTAGAGTCACATCAACACAGACACAATGGCGCGCACGCACACACACACACACACACACACACACACACACACATTGGCTGCAGGGTGAAGTGTGTGGTTGGGCTGGGATGTGGGAGCAGTACCTGAGTTGGGAAACTGAAAGGCACTGTGCTGCATTTGGGGGCTGAGTACGGCCCCGTACTGTCCGCCCATCATGTTTGTGTTTCCCATCATCATCTGTGAGGAGGAGGAGGAGGTGGAGGAAGAGGAGGAGGTGCCATGCAGGTGGAGCTGGGGGTTGGTGGGGAGAGAGGGCAGGCTGGGGGAGAGAGGGGAGGAGAAAGGGCTGGTAGGGGGAGGTGACGAGGCCAGGCCTGTACTGGTACCGTAGCTGGGCGGGTAGGGGAACTGCTGCGGGCTGGCCTGAGGATTCCGGGGGTTACTCATGCCTCCGGGTGCCATGTTGGGAGGCAGGTTCAGGCCCTGGGCCCTCATGGCCATGCTCCTTTGCTGTTGGACCTGCTGGGCCTGTTGCACCTGCTGCTGCTGCTGCTGCTGCCTCTGTCTCAGGTGATTACTCAGCAGCTCCCGCTGACGTTGCGCCAACATCTGAGCATTGATGGTTCCCTGGAGGTGACAGGAGAATGATAGGTCAGAAAAACTGACAAAAAAGACCAAAGAAGTATTGAAGTTTGTGTATCTCGACCTAACACTGAAATTAAAGGCTTCAATTGACTGCAAGCCATCAACAAACTAAACACCACCTACAGTCACGCTGTAACAACATGTCTGTGCAGACAGATTATGTAATGGTAGTGGTGCTGTACCTGGTTTGGAGCGTTGGCTCTAAGAGGTAGGTTCACATTTGACACACTACTCATCTGAGTCATCATTGGTTGACGGTTCTGCTGGAACAAAAGACAGAAGTACTGGGTTAATACAAACACTGCCCACAGAAGAATCAAGTTTCTTTATGAAGTTTAAATGCTCTGATTTCCATTCAGTTTAAGACATACTGGTTAGTTCTGTTCAGTAAATAGTTAAGGAATACAAAAAAATATTAATATAACCAGTAACTTAAGGAATACATATGGATTAGAATGATATAACAGGTAAAATTAAATGACTGCATTCATGGATTTAAATGGTCTTTTCATTGCGCAGTCTTAATATAACATAATGTTCCAGCAAATTCATTGAAAGTCCAGCAGGTGGCAGGGAGACCTAATTATCCAAACTACTTGTGTGCATAAAGGACCTGCCAAAATGTCAGCCTCAAGGATAGTTGCGCAAGTCTCATTTGTGCTTTCAATCTACTGATCAAACACTAACGTTACATCAGAGTAAAGAATCAATGAGCTGTATCACTCCCAGCGGTGTCAGGACAGTCTAGACGCACGTGTACCTGCTGTGACTGTAGCCGGTGCTGCAGCTGCAGTCGTAGTGTGTTGGGCTGGTTGGGCACGACGCCGGTAGGTCTGAGTCCGGGTCGGGCCTGCATTCTCATCATTGGGTAACCCGGCCGTGTGCCCATCTGGCCAGACATGGGGTGGAAGCCTGGCTCTTGCATGGGAGCACCAGGGTAGCCCCTTTGTGCCATGTGGGATGGTGGGGGACCGAATTGTTGGGTGTACATGGGGGGCTTTTGATCTATCATCATGGAGGGGTCCTGGGGGAACTGGTCTGGGTCCAGTGATTGGCTCTGAAACAGGCAGCCAAAGATAAAAAAAATGCAGAACCATAGCAAAGTATAATAGGAAATCACTGATAACCAGTGATAAAAAATTGAGATCTCACCTGTTCTACCAGAGCAGGAATACCCAGAGCACGATCAATCTCCTCCAAGCCATCAAAATCTTTTAGTGCAGTGTACAGCTGTGACATCAAGGCCCCTTCATCCACTGAATTGCCGTCACCTGAGCTGAGTCCCGTATTGCACAACAAATCATCCTGGGGTGCCGGTCTGGGCAAAAACGACACAGAGAAAACACGTAACTATTTTTCCACTTAATTTTGTCCATTATAAACCACAGCAAATACTTAAAGAAATTCAACTACAACAAAAATATGCAAAATAGAAGTTTGGTATGAATACAAATCTTATTTCTGTGTACTGGAAGTCTCTTACCGGCCCTGGTTTACAAAAGCTGTCTGGTCGATTGGCATCATGCTGTCTGGCCAGGGGGCTGTTTGGTTGGGTGGAGCCTGTTGTTGGGAGAAATGGTGGCTGACCATACCAATATCCATGTCAGGCTGGGCTATATAGGGACAAAACAAGTAAAGTTAAGTTAAATATTACACAGGAATTACATTATACTGGGGAAACCAAGCACGCTGAAAACTGGTCAATGGTCTCGTCAATGCAGGAACAGAAAGTTCTGGGTCAGACATTGCATTCCTGTGTAAAGAGATATATTCTGACTAGCCACAAGGTGGCAGTCTTTACAACCACGAGAAGCAGGGAAACCATATGTGGGTGAGCTGAGGTCCTGCTTCACCTGTAGCCAAGTATTATAGCTTTTAGATGGACCACATATAGCAAATTGGATCTGATATTCACAAAATCTAAGTTCTTTCAGGGTTTCTACATCAGCATGCTTCAGAATTTGTTATGGTCAGACAGACTGGAAATTGGCTCCACTGTGTATAAGCAGTCTGCAGTTAACTGCATTTCTATCTAGTTTCATATCAAAACATGATGTTACTTCTAAGGTGCACTGTGTTCTCACCATTGGCCATCATCGGGGACTGGAGCATCGGTCGGGGCCCTGGCTGGCTGTTGGGTCTCATGGGAGCATTGCCGGGTCCCATCCTGCCCTGCATGGCACCTTGCTGCCCAGGACCAGCCGCTCCCAGAGGAGGGGCAGACGCTGAACCCACCCAGCCTTCTTGCTGCTGCATACCTGGTCGCGGACCACCTGGAGCCATCAGTCCTAGAGGATCAAACACACGCACAGGAACAAGAAGCTGTGAGTGTATCTCAGGACAGATCAGTGGATGTCTTTTGTCCCCATGATGCAATGGTACAACGTAGGGGGAAAAGCCCTCAGCGCAGTGGGGTATGTTTGAGGACTACTAATATGTGGGTGTGACTGTGAGAGAAACTTTGTGCTGCTGTGGGTGAATATTTCCTGTCACAGGACGTGAGTCACTGTACCATGAAATACGTTACACAGCGAGAAAGGTAGCGGCAAGGAGGTCTTTCCTCAGAATTTGGAAGCCGCCGCAAACGGTAACACAATTATAGAGGACATCGTAATTTTGATTCATCTACTGGTTTTGCTGTTGTGAGATTGTCAAGAAGAAATCAAATGTGACAAAGGGTAAAAAGTGATTTACATTTGATAGTGACTCCTCACTGGAAAACTACTGATAATCACCAAAATGAAGTGAATTCTGCTACTCACTAGAAGAAAATTGAGAATTTTTGTTTTTCTCTTGATGTTTTTTAACATGTAACCTGTTCTAACTCAATGTAATTAATGTAAGTTTCTTTATCATGTTTTCCAGCCTTGGTGTTCAAAAATTCAGCAGTTCATTGCTGGTAGGCTGGTCATTTTCATGCTTCATTGTTTAACCAAGCATCTGGGCATTGATTCAATTCCTTCTCAAGGAACATTGCAGAACAACGGCAGTAATACACAATAACAATATTGTGTGATACTGATTCAGACAGTAACAAACTGTGGCTACAAAAGTATAACTGTCACACCTACCTGCGTTGACCATACCGGCCTGGTTAGCCATCATGCTGTGACTTCCCACTATGCTTTGCTGCTGCTGCTGCTGCTGCATAAGAGTGTAAGGACTTGTGGCTCTTATGGGGTATTGTAATGAGGGCTGCTGGGGGGACACATTCATGTCCAGAGACACACTCCTCACAGGCAGACCCCTGCCTGGCTGGCCTGGTCGGACACCCCCAAAGTCTGAAGACAGGAATTAGGGGGATTAAGTCATGTGCTTCATCAACTGAAACAGTTCAAAAAGTAAAACCTCATGATGAAAGTATTAGAAAAAAAAGCAACACTGTAAATGTTTAACATAATGTGGTCTGTGCACTTCTTCCAGCTAAGAGAGGGACTCACTAGTCGGGCCCATGCCAGGTCCAATGCCCCTGTGTGGCTGCTGTGGCGGCATGGCAGGACTGGTTTCAGACATCTGCAGGATGTCATTGATGATGTTCTGTTTGTCCATGGGACTGGGCAATGAAACGGGCCGTGGCTCACAGAAGAGCTGTGGCTGAGCATTCTGCAGGTCATTCAGGATGTCATCCAGCTCTGACGACTAGAGGAGAGAGAGAAAAGTGTGAGCACACAAGCAGATTAGCCATTTAAGCTTCCATTTAGAAACCTATTACTGCTTCACCTCTACCAAGATACACAAACACAAATAGTGACAATCATACACATTAACTGAGAACAAACTTGCATGAGGAGACTTTAAGTGGGAGACGCGAGCAGCAGGCTTGGCCTTGTTTATAATAGCAGTAACCCCAAGAAAGAAATGGACCACTTTCCAATAAATCTAGGTCACACTTCACTTTGACTTAGCTTATCAAACTCACATACTACTCACTGCTTACCGCCTTGTTCTTTTAGATGTACAACACTACAACTACTCCCATTATTTATAGTTCAAAATTTTTAAACACATAACTAAGAATGCCATATTATTATAAACAATATTTTACCCTCAATTAAATGAGGAAAAAGAAAAATAGAAAACGTGGCTACCAAAGCTGCTTTCTGCCAAAGCAAAACAGAAAAAGCAGCAACAAGCAGCTGTTTGGTTGTTGCCAAAGTCTGAACTGCTCTCTGCCCCCCTACTGTAAACACAAGTCCTGAGCCAGCTCAAGGCTGCAATCATATACAATTGGGCTTTGGACTATCTTGGACAATTTTTGTTTAGTTTTTCACACACTATCCTAAACAAAGAAGGCCATGAAGGGATGTGGTTTTACTAGCTGAACTGAAGAATTGCTGTGACTACAAAACATGAACCTTATTGAAAATAGCTTTTTTTGTTTTAGAACACTTGCATGGTCTCCTCTATATTTTCCTTTCTCACTATGGCAGATTGGATGGTCAAAATAAGAGGGACACCTAAATAATACAGCAAATAAAACAACCTAGAGCCTCACAAAAGTATGATAAAAGTTGATCAACACTAGTCTAACACAGTTTCACAAACATGTGCCTCACAAAAGGGAGTGGTATTGGCAACTGGAAAAGAAATGTAGGTCACAGTCAGAATCTAACAGAAATACTGACAAAGGTGATCATACTGCTTCCTATAGAGACCTGAGGGACTTAAGGTAAATAAGTTGCACTGGCTGTAAGTGTCCACCAGAGTGCAGCACACCCGGAATCACTGACATCTCCTGATCGTGACATACTGTACAGCAGGAAAACAGCACACCAGCACTGTTCCAGTGTTGTACTTCAATGTTCTGGACAATGACATGTACTTGTTCATCATGTAACTGCAGCCTAAGATAACAAGACTGCCAACAATGTCTGATAGAACAGTTATCTAGAGAGCTCAAGTACTACAACCTTGGTCATGCCTTCATATACTTTTTATGGTTAGGACTTTTTCCTCTTCCATCTAAGAAGATTGTCTTTGAAAAACGTCCCCAATACACAGCACAAAAAGGTTAGCCACACAATGCTGATCATACTAGGAGGCAGACAGGATATGTAGGAAAGCTAGAGAGAGTAACAGAGTGGGGGGTGGTGGTGGTGGGAGAGAGAAAAGCCCTAATGAGGTCAGGAATGATGTAATGCTTCTGTACACTCTCAGTTTGCTCTATTCCTCCTCCTCCTCCTCTCCAATTCTCTCTCCTCCCACTTTCTATTCTCTCGACTTCTCTAGTTGCTTTTACCCTTAATGGGTCCTATTTCTATCAATCCTTGTTACTCTCTTCTTTCAATGCATGTCAGCGCATGTAATGCAACCAATGTCCTTCTTTTCTGCAGATCACACCCATTACTACATTGACTTAAATCTGCAAGTATTTTTAAAGCCAAATGATCATTATATTGTAACATTTTTGGTCTCAAACCATGTCCCATTTTCAGATCCCAATTTAACATCTTTTCAGAACTTTAGTTGCACTAAAAAGGCAGTTAAGCACACATATAATACAAGATGCAACGTGGCTAAGGCTGCACATACATTTAAATAAAATGAAGTGAATGTAGCAAAAACAGACGAGGGAGAGAAACTGGGTCTTAACTTTAACTGGTCCTCATTTATATTGTTACTTCTATATGTTATAAACGCATGTCAGGCTGCAGAAATTAACTGCCAACCGATGGTGTGTCCTATATTTCATTGATGCAGAATGCCCTCGCTTAGAGACATTTGTATGCCTAGCAACAAGAAGCTGACTTTCTCACTGTAGGATAGTGATGGAGCCCCACCAAATGTGTATTCTTACAGTTTGACTTGTATCCATCTGGTACTGAACTTACAGGAATCACATCTGTGAATGAGCCGGGTATGATCACAGTATACACACTGGTACACATCCTAATCCCACATTCCACCATCTAGTCGTTAATCTCAAATCTGTCCATTTCATGTACAGATGTGCCCAGATGTCCGTGTGGACTTCAGGGTAGGACGGCTGTTGTGTGTTTTTGACCTAACACATGCACTTTTCTAGGAAGAGGAACTGAGAAACGGGGCATGTAAAGCAGAAGTGCCGCAGTCAAGTAAGGAAAAAGGAAAAGTCACTTCACTCTAGAGTCCTGCTGGCCTTTTGTCAGCCAAAAAGAACGAGAAAAAAAGAACAAAAACAGCTCGGCAAAATTTTATTCACTATCTGAAGGAGCTGAAATAGCAATTATTCACACAAGAAGGGCAACAAAATTAATCACAATCCTTGTGTACTTCAGTATTTGAAGACTAACTACCATGTTGGGATTGTTACTTGTGAACAGTTTTTGTTTCGTCTTTGCTTTGTCATTAATATTTTTGAATCAATTTGATCAAACTCATTAACTTTTCCTGTCTGTTTTTCTTAAATGAAATTTTATAAAAATACATAAATGCACTTGCTCAAGTGTGTATATATATATACCCTAGTTTTTTTCTTTGTGTTTATTTAGAACAGAACAGCAAAAATATCTAATAATAAAAAAATTTTATAATTATGGAAATACTCCTCCCATGTCGTTTACACAGTAGTAAGTGAGGGAAAACAAACACCTTTTGACATGCAAAAAGTATATTAGTTTCTTTAAATGTAATGTAAAAATAATATATTTTCTTTGCGGACTTATAGGTACCACTACTGCAACCGACATCCATTACAATTCTTTAAAGAAGCAATACTGAGCTGAGCTGCAGTGACTTCACTGGCTAAAGTAATAAACAATTAATGCTATCATGGTTCCCTCTTGGTCTTTCTACAACAATGCTAATAATTATTTGCTTCATTTCACTGATAAGGAGTGTCTTTTCTCTGTGATCACTCTTTTACGATGTCAGTAAATCTAAACCCACATCACAGTAGCTTTCATTAACCTGTATTTTGTTTCAGTCTGTCAGGCAATTAGAGACCATAAAACAAAGATTTTATCTGCAGAGCAACAGCTTGGTAATGACTGCTGGTTAAGAAAGTATTTATGAGCTGTGATTAAATTACACACTACTTCCTATGTCTCACAATGGAAAAACAAAAAATATGAGAACACAATATTGTGATTTGGCTTCATAAATACAGTATATGTAATGACAGACAGCTAGTTACCCGTCTCTCAATGTAACATTAATTAACTGTCAAAAATGAAAGGCATTTATATGCATTCACAAGCAAACTTTAGAGATAAGAGCTGGTCTTTGGAAGAATAGATCTAGTATGCACAGACAGTGAAGCAAGAAAAAGAGCCAAAGTCACACGTAGGTCCTACAATCGAGGGTCACACACACTCTGGCTAGAGTGGCAGCAGATTTTCTCTGGCAGGTGTGACAGAGTTGGAATGTGACGCAGCCGGATGCTGCTTTGGTGAGCAAGCATATGGACAATGAAGATACAGGCTTTTGGTAGGTTGGCCAGCACACTTGTCAGGGCTGGCAGATGGAAAAAGGATAGCAAATGGGTTGCTTTAAATTAAGGAGTAGAGTCACTTATGGTGATTAGCAGTGATCATAATCACCGTTCCTTAATATCGTCAGTGAAAACAACTTATGATTTTCTCATCAATCGCTGACAGTCCATTTGATGGTCAAAGCACAAGCTGAAAACCATCCCTATGGTCAACCGAACCCACAGCTCTTTCAGCCCCACTGGAGCTCTGCTCTGATTTCTCATTTAGCTCTGCTCCAGCCATCAATAATTCAGCTCTCAAACAATCATGAGGAGGAGCGAGTCAGAAGCAGGGAGGGAGAGTCACTGAGAAAACAGTGGGTGAGGTTAGTAGAGAGGAGGATGAGTGGACTTTATAACTAGTACAGTCAGCTTTCACACATGGCGAGCAGCAATTCACCAGCAACGAACAGAAACCCACTCACACACATGTAATGGCTCTAATGAAGTCGTGGCTTAGTGCATGTCTAACAAACGGCCTTGTTCTAGTTGGTGAAATCTGTTAAACTGGAATGAGCCATCATCATCACCGTTGGAAGCTGGGAGTGCTTTAATCACCAGCTGAATGTAAAATCCAGATTTAATTTGTACTGTCTACGCAAGGCAGAAATAAACCAAATTATTGTTCAATTTTATTTTGTCACATTGTACATGAGCCACTTTCTCAAAATAAAACCTTCAGTATTAAGACATACATATTAAACCTGCATTTCTCTAGATTTCCACTTCCCTTTATTGTTTCTTGTATGTTCTACAAACACACCACTCCCTCTCCCCTCTATCTCCATGGCAGCAGAGAGGACATGCAGGAGCATATGGCTCATCATTTTCACTCTGCCTGCCGAGGCTGGGCTCTCCTGGGGGTATCTACACCTCTCTCATCTCCCCTCCTTTGTTCAGTTCAACAACGGCTCTTAATATCCAACCAATCACCTTTTCCTTTTCTCCATACAAGCAGCCAAGCACATACTGTACATACAGAACTAGCACGCATAGCTAGGTGACATTCTGTGCTGGTGCCCCTCCGTCTGAATGGAAAAACAACACCGCCTCAACACAAATGTGCCACAAAAGACGGCAGGAGACTTTGAAAAAGACGATTCTTACTGATTTTCTCAAAAACTGACCCTCTGACACAGAATAAACTCGTGTCGGCAGACATTTCAAAGTGCTCAATTAAAACATGCTGTCTGAACTGCTTTCGTGATTTTACTCCAGACAAGATTTAGGTGCAGTTTCGACACTGTTACGCTGTTTTATAAAAAGATGAAACATGCATCTCTACAAAAATGTGACCTTTGTTCAATGTTACTGACATTTAAACAGAATGCATGTAACCTAGACTATGTGATTGGTCTAAGGAAGGTAATAAGCGAAACAGAGACAGCAAAGAGTGGAAGGACATTCATGTAATTTGCGTAATTCTATATAATTCTGTGGTTTAGGTGATGTCTGTGATGAAATGACATTTGCAGGCTTCTGTCTTGAACGCGTGTTTAGTAGAGCACGTCATACACAGGTTTCCTGTGTGAAAGCTTATGAGACTCTGCTTTCCTTCTCTGCATTAGGACATCAGCAGGTTGTTCTAAAAACTCTGCTTTGCTGAAATGTCTGCTGCACAGAAATTTAGAGTTTCACCAACAACACTCGCCCTGCTCACTCCCTTTTACTCTTTTCTCTCTTTCAGTGCCAGGACTGACCTGAGCTCGGTGCCAAACCTAAGGATTCTGGCCAAATGCAACCAGGATCAAATGGCTGAAGAACCACAGGGGCTCCTTCCAAATGTCACAGTTGTTTGAAGCTGGCGGATAAATTCCCTTAGCTCGTGCTGCCAACACACAGGCAGTGAAAGGACCAGATGTGTTTATATATGTTAATTTAAAAAAAATGCATTATGAAATAAGCGTATATGACAAGGCTATAAATCTGAATGCATATATGCTTCAAACACTGTCTGTCCTCCACTCTATACTGCCCAACTGTTTGTGTGTTTAGTTGTAACATCCTTTGTGGACATGGGACTTAGAGGAGCCAACATCTGCTACCTAACCCAGATTAACACTGAAACTGAGAGAACAGTCAAGTGGAGCAATTCAAGGCAAAAACTTTTGCAGTAGTCTAAAGAGGTTACAACATCAGTTTGAGGGCACTTCAAGTTCTTTCAACACTTCAAAGGCAGAAAACCCAGTAAATCAGCTACTTTTCAAACAGCATAACAAAATGTTCCCACAATTAAACACTTCCAGAACAAAGCTTTCTGCAAAAACTGACCTGCTCAGCCCGGTCGTATCCTGCATCTTGTTTCTCCGCCTTGACCTGGGGGTGTTTGCCCCCTTCAACCTTCACCTCCCCAGGCTCGAGCTTAGGGACCTTGTCTTTCAATACAGTGTCATCCTTATCCAGTAGGTAGCGTAGTAGGGCATTGTCCTTCTTCTTGGGGCTCAGTGGCTCCTGCTTAGGAGTAATTTCTGCCCCAGAAGCTGTGCTACCAGCACCCTGGGTTTGGTCTTGGCCCAGCTCTTTGCCTGTGGCTTCTGCAGTAAGTTTGGCAAGATCTACAGGAGATGTACTGTTCTGAAGCAGCTGGTGGAGGATTTTGTGTTTTTCTTTAAGGGACGTGGCATGAGTGTTCCCTCCTGTGTGGCCACCCCGGACCCCTGTCCCAGCCTGGTCCTTGCCCTCACCTCCTGCACCAGGGGACAGGGGTGTCTCTAGAGGTTCTGGCTTGGTAGTGAGCAGTTGAAGCAACTTGGTGTGGCCCTTGTTGTCATGCATACGATTGTGAGCATCGTGGCCCTCGAGGGGGCCGTCCCTCTCCTCCTTGGGCTCAGCCAGGCTGCCCTCCGTTTGGGCCTGTGTGTGCCCCTGACTCACGTCTGAGTGAGGTCCAAATGAGTCTCCTGTTCCACCAGTAGCACTGTTGCCTGCTCCAAGTTTTGACATCATATGAGTGTTTACCCCTGATCCTGGTGTGACTCCAGCTGGGGAGCCCATCTTGCGATCTGGAGACCCCAGTGTATGTGCATGAGGGGGTCCATGTCCATGTCCTACACCGTGACACTCACTAAGGGCCTGCAGAGCTGACAGAGAACTGCTAGTGTAGCTGTTAGCATGGGCGCTAGCCGTGCTACTACCTGCACCTCCAGGCCCTCCACCACACATCCCGACTGGGGACGGCGAGTGAAGGCCTCCTGCTACACGAGGGCTTCCTGCCCCCCCAGGACTCCCTCGGTGCCTGGGTGACAGCATAGAGTTCTGTTGAGGTGGATGGGGCCCTCCGACCGGGCTGGGGCTGGCACGAGATGGGCTGTTCATCCTCCAGTTGGGGCCCTGCTGTGGTGGTTGCATGCCCCCAGTGTGGTTGTGTGGTGGGGGGCAACCAAAGCGGTAGCCCTGCATATGGCCCCCCATGGCGGCTGGTTCTCTGGGACCAGCAGGGCCGGGAGGGGAAAAAGGCGTGCTGTTGCTGCTGATGGTAGTGTCTTGGCCCTGAGGCCCCGAACCTGGCAAACTGCCTGGGGTCGGAGGAGTCATGGAGGGAGTGGAGGAGTTCATTGGTTTAGGAGCCATCCCTGTGGCCTGATTGCCAGGACCCATGTCCTGGCCCATTCCACATACTGTCTGCTCCCTAGAGTAAAAAACACACACAGATAATGCAGTTGATTAGTTCTTGAATAGTTTTCAACAACACAGATTTTTAATGGCTTTTGGATAATTTTCCTGTTCTTTGAGATAGAAAATGTGGCTTCAAGTCAAAGTGATTAATGACAGGGATGTGATCTAACATGATACATTCAGTTTGTTTGGTATCAGTCATATTGACAACAGTAATGATAGTCAAAACACAACTTTACATTATTCCCATCAATACTTTGGTATCCCAAATTAAACTTGGTGGTTCTATGTCGTACTGCCAGCTGAAATCTCAGTATCGACACGGCCAATACAGCCTAAACTATCTGTATTTATACAGGAGGATTGTGGGAAAATGTTTTCTTGGGTGAACTTGTCTTTATGTCTGATTTTGACACAGACCACTGACAAGCATTAAGTTAGACACTATCCTATTCTCAAAAAATAGATGAAGCCATTAAGAGGTGCTGCAGGGCACTAACAGGTTAAAACATGCAAGCAAGTTCATGCTGCAGATTTGTCTTTCTCCTACTGACACAAGTGTAGATAGTGCAACATACCTCTGCAGAATGTGCAGGGACATGTAGAGCTGGGGTTCATTGGTGGCAGGCGAGCGCACCAGTTTGCTCTTGGTGTGAGCCGAGACGATGGTTCCATCAGAGAGGGAGAACCGGTAGATGGGGCTGAAAGCTTGACCATGACGTAGCACTGTGGACAGATATGCCCTTATGTTAATAGATGCACACTATTATGAACTGCTATAAACTGTTTTTAGTGTTTGCAGCGAGTTATTGCTAGGGCATAGACGGTCCCCTAAACAGAAACCAATGCTTTACCAGTCGCTTTAGTTAAAAGGGGCCTGTGGTTTGAAACAAGTTCAAATCACATTCACATCACATTATGTCCATGAAATTGTGGAACAACAGCATGAGAAGAGATCAAAGGCAAGTAATATCAAGAGCCAAATATTAACCAGGATTGTCGTTGTAATTATCAGCATTACCTTCCTGCTGGTGTCTCTTGGCAAAAGACATCTCTCCGTCATTCTGTAGGTGAAACCTCTGGATACAGCGCCTCACCAGATCTTCCCAGCCTGGCTTCATGGATGCTCGTAGCAGACTGGTATCTAGGGACGTTATCTTACCTACACACAGATTAGTGAAGTCTTAGTCAGACACAGAAGTAAAGATTTTGATATAAATGCAGACATCCACATTAACTGAGTTGATGGGGATTTGATGTCTCTATCAAACATCAACATGTAGAGCTTGTTCAGCAGACATTGCTCTCCATTTGACAATACTGCTGCAGCTGCTCTGTAATTTGACATTGGTTCATGAAATAGTAAAGTATCTCTATTTATATTTTACTTACAGCTTGTCACTCGCTGTTACCTACAACTTTAGTCACTTAATACAGCAGGTTTCTACCTGGATTCCCTTTAAAAGTCACCAGGGAAGCTCAGGCTCAACTATCTTTAGAGCATAACAAGTACATCCAAGCTACGTGTGTAAACACACACACTCACTCATAGCAGTGTAACAGTTGTCCCTCACTGGAATGCAATTTAAATGGAGGCAGTGATGCATTTGAAGGGGTGACAAGCATACTGCTGCTTGAATGACAGCCATAGGGACAGACTAAGGACTTGTCACTCTTATAACAGGAGCACTACATCATATTCAGTAAACTCTCTTTTGCAAAAAAAAAAAAAGGATTGCATGGCAATATTTTATTAAAATACTGTTATGAGTGAAAAATCATACTATCAATCTTGAATACAATAAATCATAGTAATTATCTACAATTGTGTAGGCCAAAGAGACATATAAACAGAGGCGTACATATATGTACACCTACAGAAGTCTGGGTGGGAAACAGTAAATTACTATATGTCAGTAACTATCGTGACTATGAGTGTGTGTTTGTGTGTTGTGTGTGCATGCCACTCAAATGGTTTGAGTACATCAAAGAGCAGGTGAAACACAGACAGCTGTCTGCACGTATAT
Organism: Amphiprion ocellaris; assembly: GCF_022539595.1. Taxonomy (NCBI): domain Eukaryota; kingdom Metazoa; phylum Chordata; class Actinopteri; family Pomacentridae; genus Amphiprion; species Amphiprion ocellaris. Next base: position 14,599,900 of record NC_072787.1, on the reverse strand, counting down.
GCCAGTGTTCAGACAGGTACTTTACCTCCCACAGTGCAGACAGAGGAGGGAAGCTAGTTTCACCAAACCTGTTCAATCCTAAGGGCCTCTACCCAGGATATAATAATCTTTAAAAACCTAACTGTACTGTGAAGTGATTTATAGACTGGTGACATGGGATAAAGTGGTATTGTTGCTGTGCCTCAGTAGAGCCACTATATTATTCTTCCTACGCAGGGCACAGTTTTATTCAAACAGCTATATGTAAAAATTCTTAACTACACTATTACCAGAGGAAGTGCAAACTAACATCCCAAGCAAAGTTTACTGTGAATTATCTTTGTTGTATCAGTTTGTCGTTTCTGGCTGTGTGACTGGTTCGTGTACCTTGTAGGTCCTGGCGTGTAGTGAAGCTCTCATGCGTGGGAAGCATGGGTCTTTCCTTTGTGGGCACCCTGCGAGCCACACAGATCAGGCATGACTGAAAGTCTGAAAAAAGAGAGAGGAAAAGAGAGAAAAAAGAGGGAACAGACGGAATGTGTGGAGAGAAGAATAGATGTGAAGGGGGATGTAACAAAGAGGACAGGGCAGAGACAGAAGAGATGAAGGGGGATGGGACAGGAGGGAGGAGAGGAGAGAGGGGAGGATGGGGCATAAATGATAGAGACAGAGGGAGGGAAAGAAAATGAAATGCATGTTATTCCCAGGCAGCATAATTAATACAGTTATTAATGAGCATGGGGATCAGGGCTCCGCTCCTTTCATGAGGATGAGCAGCTATTGCTGGCAAGGGAAATGATGAAGTGTGACCTTTGAAGGTGTGTGTGTGTGTGTGTGTGTGTGTGTGTGTGTGTGTGTGTGTGTGTGTGTGTGTGTGTGTGTGTGTGTGTGTGTGCGCGCATGTGTGCTAGTGTCGGCATGTGTGTGAGTGTGTTCGTGTTTGTGTCCCCGGCTGGTCTCACCTACAGTGCCATCTCACACTGATGACACCTCCCCTGGCCCAACATTAAAGATCGCCATCGCTCAATCATGACAGTTGCCTCTAACACACGCAAAGATGACACCGCCAAGTCCAGGACTGGGGTGACCCCAAAAAGTCTGCCATCTAACTTTCCTGTGCCAGTAATACCCACGATCCCACACATGTTTCTGGCAAAGAAATGCACGCCAGGGCTAACACACACACATTCCTTATTTTGACTGGTAAACAGAGCCTCTTGGGTGGTCCGGCCCTTTAATTTGTCAATCTCTGTTATTTTTTTTTTTTTTTTGGTACCTTTCCTTCTCTCTCCTTTCTTTCTCTGTTTCGGTCTATGGCTGGACAAATTCCTGCAACTGTAACCATTGATCCTACCTCACCACTCACATGCACACAGAAACTCTTTGGCCAGGGTTGTAGTTAGTCTATGTGCCAGAGTATGGCTGGCAAGCAGGTGGTGCACAAAGAAAGCCAACAAAGGGAAAAGAGGGGCTAAAACTAGACTTGGAGTGTAACTTTTGCATTTTCACTTGTTTTAATTTACCACTGAGTTGCATTTGGACAGTGGAAAATTATGGTTGCTCTATAAATCCACTGAGGAAAAAGGATTAAGGTACTTTAGATGCAGAACAATCCAACATCAGAAATCAATGCTTCACAAAGTCCTGAAAATTTCTGCATAAAGGACACGTTTGATGGAGTTCGGAATCTCATGTTCCTGCCTAAAGCCATGAAAACCACTGGAAAAGCCCGGTGACCTCTCAGTGACTGAACATGGAGAGAAAAGCAGAGACAACATACAATTGAAATCATTTCCCAGGCAAGGCGCACAGATGTTTTTCCTAGTGGTGAACACAAGCGCACATTCGTTCTTTCTCTACACTCATATGCTCTAAAATGTGTTCAAGGTATTGTGGAAATCTGTTTTGAAGGTTATCAAAAGATTGGTTCACTGTTGGGATACACAATTAAAACACATCCTTCCCTTGGAGTCATAAGCCCAGGTTTGCGAGGGATGTACATGAATTATAGATGAGCTTTAATGACAGCTGCCCAGCCTCTAGTCTCCCTTGTGTCACTTAACTTTTCATGGATGTAAGTTGAGTGGCACCAGCACTTCCCTTCATCAGTAGCTTCATATGTTGCTTTCTCCCATACAATGCCAATTTTAACACAAAACGGGGTCGATCATCTACACATATTAGATCAAAATGTAAATGGATTCAATTTTAATTAGTATTTAAATCAGTTTTCACAATCAACTTCTCATGTTTCTTACACCCAGACAAGCCTCAAAACTCTCTCTTTTTTTAAAGGTCTTAGAAGCGACAATATGACAATCAACTTCATTAAAGACGGCAGCAGTCAGTCTGATGCTACACAGAGATGCTAATGAATGCGTTTTCTGATTTTGTTGCCTTGGTTAGCCACACTAAATAAGGTTTTTGTCCCATTTCTACATGCTTTTTTGTTTTATAACTAGAATGTACTAAGAACTACTTCTAAGCTCATTTCTCGGAAAAGAAATTTTTCATTGCCTGAACTGACTTTTGGCTCACACAGTTTCTTAGAAATTGTTCCACCAATTACTCAGACTTTTGTATTTCAGAACATATTCATTTGCAAGCGCTAAAATGCTGCTCAGACTCTGGAGTCTCTGTCAATTCTAAATTCCATTCTGTAATTACCTAATTGCAAAGGCACTTACAATTGATTTAGACCGAATCAAAGCACAAGTGCATGCAGGCAGTTTTAACAGATTTAAAAACTGAACTTGTGAAAAGTTGTTTTGTACGGTCTCTACTTTAGTGTCAAATGATCCTCCAACTCTTCTTTCCCCCCATATTATCTCGCCCTCTCTCTCCATACCGTCTCCTTCCTCCTTGATAGACTTGGGCTCCGAAACGGCAAAACACTGCATGGTCTCGTATTTCTGCTGCTGTGGCTCATGCTCGTGCGGCTCGTCCTGGTTCTCGCTGTGCGGATTGACCAGCATTCGGCAGTTGAATGTGTGACTGTTCCTCCTTGGACCCTCGCTTGACCATGGGACGCCATTGACTGTAAGCAAACAAGAAGGGGAAAAGGAGATTTACAGTTTGGCCTCCTGGGGATTGCATTTGACAAATTTTTACTGCAGCCAAAAACTGAACAACAGAACAGGGAGTTTGGGAAGCTGCAATGGGCGAGCCAAGAGAGGCTACCACACTGTAAGTGAAAGACATAATGAGAGCAAGACAGAGAGAATGAAGGCAGAAAAAGTGTAAAAAGGAGAGAGCTGTTGCTGGGTAGAGATCAGTCATAATGAGCAGTTGGAACCCCGAGCCCTGTGCCATCTATCCACAGCCATGCATCACAGCCAGGCCTCCATATGCATGTCCTCTAAAACATCATTGCCAATCTTTCTTCTCCTCTCCAACACTTAGACAGGCGCAAGCAAACACACATCCACACGCACATGTGGAAGAAGCCACACACATATATACGCAAATGCATGCAAAAAAAGAAAAAGAGACATGTATAGTCACACACAACTCATTTCACTCTAACAAACTCCCATCACACTCCATCTGGTTTGTGATCTCATTCAGTGCATTGATAATCTCCCAGTATCTGGGACACAGCCCACTGATCGTTTCCAGGGTACTCCGCTCTGTGCTGCTCTCCCACCCAGATGGCTGGGTACTCAGACCTCAATCCGAAGCACCAGGAGAGAAGGACTTAGAGCTCCTGACGGGCTGCGGTGACATAGATCACTATCACCTCTTGTGCGGAAGAGATGCAGGAGGTAGGATGTTAAATGGGCGCAGGTATGAGAGAACAGAAAGAAGATGGGGAATAGGAAAGGGCAAAAACGAAGGAATGAAAAAGATAAATTCTATCTTACAAAAATAAATGGCCTGTTTTCATGAGATGGGTAATGCTAGGATAAAGACAATGATTTTCATGGGTGGGCAAGGAAATGGGAAAGTGAGAACATGAAAAAAGGAACTTGGTGAGAGTGTGTGGCAGAGAGGGAGAGAAAATAACACAAAAAGTGAAGAGAAGGGGAACGAAGGGCATGAAATGAGAATATAGGAAGAGCTTGATGCTGCTGACAGGGGAGAGAAGCCGAAAAAGGAAGTTAATTAGCTGAAAAGGGAGGGAGGAAGGGGAGAGTAAGAGCAAACGTCTGGGCTGAGCATCAGCAAAAGAGAAAATGAAGTACCTATAGGTTTTATGCACAGTGCCAACACTTTCTCTCTGCAGTGGTTGAACCACAAACACTCTAATTAAACTGACATCACCATCAAACCACACATCCTTGCTTAAACTGTGAGAAGAAGGTGATAAGAGTATGTTAAACTGATGTAACATGGAGGACATGCATGCAGAGTCAGGAAAAGAGGGACATTGAACAAAAGTGACAGAGTGAGACAGAAAACTGTCAGGTAGAGAAAAAACTGAGCAAAGTAAATGCTGGCAGGGAAAATAAGCTCAGCGCTAACCAAGGGATTTAGGCAGCAGGTTCTTGATGAACTCAGCATGATCCCCGACATGCAGCACGCTGTAGACACTGGTGTTCATCAGCTCCTCCTGGTTGTAGCGAAGGTACTGGGTCACATTCTCAGACACAAACACGATGTTCCCCTCCATGTTCACCACAAAGAAGAAGCCATCCAGGGCCTGGAGGGAAGGAGAAAACAGTTCAGAACAGACAAGTTACTTTACTGATTTTTTTATTTTCACACTTGCAGAACAAATCATAACAAAAGCAGGAGCAGAAAAATATGTTCGACCAACTGTACTTCTCACCAATAATTGCTGCTAATACAAATAACACCTCAGATGAGCAGTTTATTAAAAGCCTCATCCTGACTTCATATGCTTTTATCTACTCAGATTATTGGAACCATTTTATTGCTTCTGGTTTGAAACCGTCACATCCAACCAAACAACCTAACTTTTGCTTTGGTTCATAATTACAAGGCTTTGTATATATATATAAAAAAAAAAAATAAATCCAGTTAGATGTAGAGAATGCTCTAAGTTCTGCAGACTTCTATTGTTTGCGTTTGACCAGTAATTTGCTAGTTTCCTTGTTGTCGGCTCATCATCTCTAGTGCTATTTGTACCTGCAGTGCCTGAGTTATGGCTATAATGTACCTGCTGGAATGAACGTACATGACTGAAATGTCGGCACAGTTCTTAGCAAACTGTGTAATATGCAACACATCCGCGTTGTGTCTAAAGAGAGGTGATTAGTACGCTGTGTGCAGAGTACAAGCATCGCTCCCGCAGAAGCTCAACATTGATGCGGCTGATAGAAAGCAGGATAAAAGCATGTGCCTGCAGAGATTGGAAGACGTGAAGGAGGAGCAACACTTAATTGAAAGAATACAGCCCCAGGTCAACTATTACACACAAGATGGTGTCAATTAGGCCATCAAATCACCCGGAGCCCTTAAAAGGGATTTCTGGAGCTTGTGAAGCTGTAAAAGCTGGTGTTAAGATCAGACACGAGAGGCTGTTCTCAAGGTGTCTGGTCTTCACCTCTGCTTAAACAATCTTTACCTAAACACCACACCCACACAGCTGTCAGTGTGAATAAAAAAGAAACTGCTCCATGAGTACCAATGGTTTCAATGCCTAAAGGATTTATGACTGGTTGTTCCATCCTTTTCCTGACACACCACCATAGGTACAACTACAATCAACAGCACGCCTTTAAAATGCCTAACATACATGTAGTCAGATGGAAAACACATTTTTTCAACAAATTCATATATACCATGTTATGCATGATCACAAAGGCGATAGAACTTTTCTGTTGCCCGCCTTAACGCAGCAAGATCTGAAAATAGACTTAAGGAGCTCTCATCTATCACTGCATGTACCAGAGCTGTTCCAAAATGCAACATGGTTGTGTAAGTCCACCATGTGTGAAAAAAGGCCATGAACTGGACAAGCAGGACAAACAGAAACAGAGCAAACACTCTCCAGTGCCAGCTCTTGCCTTCCTCCAGACACTCTTGCATAATGCTGTTAACCAATACCTTAATTTACAATGGTCACTAAATATACCCTGTAGAGATGACCAAAGTCATTTAATATACTCTAAATAAATACATAGCGAGAAATCACATGCTCTGTACTGTCGCTGTTCCACTTTGCACCTAACCTATTGTCTTGATATATGACTCTATATTGCTTACCCTCCCACTAACATATACAGCAGGTATTGAATTGTTGCAGGGTAGGGAGTAGGGATGTGGTCAACCCCCTTTTCTCTCAGGGTTATTTATATCATACTGGTGCTCTGCAAACAACGTATCTCTTCTCATAAATTCTTGCTAAATATGCATTTTCCACATGACAAACCATTAATGTTATCCTACACATAAATTCAAACAGGACTACCTGATATTGAAGCTTAATGCTTTTCTGGTACAGACTGAAGAAAGCATCAAGCGTCAAATGCTGTTGGTTGGATTCATAGTCTTATTTACTTATTCTTTAATCAGATATTTACTGACTGAAAGCTTTTATGCCTACTGGCTGGATGTGTTGGAATAATGTTGAACTGAAGAAAAAAAAAATCACACACTAACACTAGTACCAGACAAATTCCTGCTAGTGTCATCACTTGTCATACCACACAACAGCAACCATATGGAGCGCTCTATCAAGAATGCAAACGGTACGCCACAATAGCCATGTGACAGAACGAGACTGCTCCCTGAAGGTTAAAACAACAGCACACTAACGTTTCTTCACAGCCTTCTGCGTCTCTCCGTGTCTGCATGAGGGCGGTTCGCAGAGAGCCTTGGAGGAGGGTCATGGGGCGCGTGGGTGCATTTCCTGCCGACAGCCATTCTCCTCAGAGCATCCTGTAATGAGCCTGGCCTGGCGGACGGGACATGGCTAGAGTGGAGCGGGTGTGAATGGCCGATCGCTGTGTTTTGGGGCTGCTGACAGATGGGAAAGCTTGCAGGCTGCACTGGGCTATATTTAGCCGCGAGTTAGTATGTCGATTCAGTGACGCTGGACCAGGAGAGCTATAAATATTCCATGACAGGACAGATCTAGCGGCGAATGAAGAGAAGATGGGGAGGGAGAGAGAAAAGAGGACTGAACAAGTAAGAGAGAGGGAAAGGGAGGGAGGAAATGAGTGAGAGGACAGGCTCAATGGACTGATTCATTCGCCAGGCTGTTGCTTTCTTTCCCATTATATGTAAGCACTTCAGTGGCCCTTTGCAGGACAACGAGGCCATTGCTCTACTCCGTGATTTACAGCCAATCACAGGCACATACAAGATGCTGGCAGCTTTTTACTCCACACAGCTACGCTCACACACAACCACTACTGGCCCATTTGTGATTGCTCTCCATGGATGGCACTCTTCATTATCTACCAATCAGGATCTAAAGAGGAGTATATCCTATGTGAGTGTAAGGATGAGTGTTCAGCGTGGGGTTATTCGGTTTGAGTGTGTGTTTCATAACATTTTCCTCACAGACAGGACACTGTGAGTAAGTAAGAAAAGGCCCTCTACCCACCTCCAGCATCATTGGTCCCAAGGCATCTTTGTCAATCACACTTTGGCCTGTTGATGAGACATCAGCCTTCTGTACCTCCTCCTCGTTTGCTGCCGCAGCTTTTTCTGTTGACGGGAGAGTTAATGACAAACATTCAGGAGCACAATTAAAGAGAAAACACAGATCCGAACTTCTTAACTTTCTCCCCCTTGTTGCGTCTATAACAAGTATGTAATTATGGTTGTTATGGCGACTAAAACTGCATCACAGGACACTAAAACATGTGGGTCAAACAATTCCGTGGCCCCCCTACATTAAAGAGATCACTTGTTGACAAGTGCTTAACAAGAATCCATCCAGTTACAAAACAAACACATTTGATCCCTTTGTGAAAACATGTGACCATTGCTCAAACCCAAGCAGAGAGCAGCAAACAGAGTGAAAGGTTGTTGTAAATGAGTGTGTCAGAGCACACTGCCACTCTGGTGACAGCCACTGGATGGATTACATTGTCAAGTGCAAAAAAAAAAAAAAAAAAAAAAAGCTATAATAGAAACATGGACAGTGTGTAAACAATTCCTGTTCCAAATACGATAGCAAGTTGTTACCATGTAATCAAGCAGGAACTTATCTAAAAAGTTGCCCATAAACCCTAATTTTAATTTAACAAGTCGTTAATCATTATTACTAGGTAAACATAAGATAAGTAAACACATTTAAAACACAATATAATATGAACAATTCAAAATAGGTTTGTGATTTTAGGTGACTGAACACAAAGACTTCTTGTCATTAATAAAGCCAGACAAAAATCGCTTCATAAAAGACCAAGGTTAAATCTTCAAGCAGGTCTGCCGTTTCTTTACAGCAGCAGGAGCTACAGGAGATATGGGTTCAGGATCCTAAACCATGACCTCAGCATTCACACTCCTATTGGATTTCCCAGTATGGATAGAGAGAGTATAATTTGGGGCACACAAACATGCTTGTGTTCTAAAATCTATCGGAACCTGTGTAAAACAAAAAAAAATCATTTGGCCAGCTACACGATGTTTAAAAATGTTGATGACAATGAAAGCAAAATATAGAACATTTTCTATTGTCTAATAAACTGCCCAAAAAATATTTTAATGCAAAAATTCTGTGACCAGTTTAGTTCAAAGTGAAAATTTAGAGTCTCCTGCAAGCTCCTGTACCTGCACTATGAGGCTATGCATTTGTCCATGTGAGTGGGTTAATAACCATGCAGAGAAGCCTTATGTTCAGAGCGTAGGCTGCCCTACTTTTAGAGATGATGATGAGAGGCGGAATATGAGTGGGCTGTTGGGGGGACACATTTAACTGTCGCACCATGCCAAGAAGAGGGCTGACCATATGGTGTAAAAATATTGTGTTGAAAAGCAAACAAAATCATGTCCTTTCTTTTTTGGGGGTATAGATGTGTGAAAGCTAACACAAATGCAGGTTTTGCTGTGCTCTGTGGGCTTGTGCAACACCCTACAGACCCATATTCATCTCTTTCAGCATTAATGATGTGCACATCAGCAGGACCTCTCCAGGCCCAGCAGGGCCCTGTAGACCAACACAGCTGCCCTAGGTACAGACCCATCACTCAATGTCAGGGCGGCCCTCACTGGCTTTCTGTCCATCTGCAGAACTGTGGAACTGTGCCACAAACAGAGGGAGGAACTGATCAATTAAAAAAGGTTGTATCAGGTAATAACTACCATCTAATATACAACCAGTAACACATTCACCACATACTCTTTCCTTCTCTCTTATATTTAACAATTTATGTGTTGTATTTTTATATTTTTCACGTATGAATAATGAATAAAACTGTACTGAACAATGCACAAGCAGCACGTAAGCAGCTACTGTATTTCTCCTCCACCAGCCAATGAGAGGTGGTCTTAACTGCTCACTCTTGCCAACACAGTGTTAAAAAAAAAAAAAAAAAACCTTGCAAAGCTAGAAAACTAGGCCGTTATTTAAAAGGCTCTATGAAGATATTAATCCACATATTGTCTATTCAAGGTCCCATATAGTGAGCATTGCTATTGTGTTTCATAGTTGTTATAAACCTTGAGGTGTAACGTAAAAGCTGTTAAGATATGAAGATGTTTACTTCTGCCATTCCTCAAGTCCACCCACAACTAGATTGACTCCCAGTTTTACAAGCCAGAAAGAATTTGACCCTGGTGGTACCTCACATTTAACTAACAGTCATCTAGCTCAAAGTGTAGGTAATTCTGCCCCTAACTTCCCACTGCTTTTCAGGTGAGCCCTTCAGAATAAGCAGCTGACTGGAAGCTCATCAGATTTTCTTACTTTCTACAGCCGTTTCTGATAACACTAAAATGTGTCAGCCATGAGCAAAACACACCAAATGTTCTGCTGTTGGCTGCAAAAGTGAACACAAGCATCTGAGCAACTGAAGACCCAGTGGATTACTTAAATTTTGATGATTACATAATGACAATAAAAGGCCAATCCTTAGTGTTAGCGCACTGTGCGTCTAATGTTACAATTAGCTTAGATTGTATGCCCAAAGAGGCGCAGAACTATGTGGAAATTGTAAAGCTGAGGACATGCAGAGATGGTGAAAACGTTAAAACTAATTTAAAACCAATAAACACATTCTGAGTGGATTGCTGTTTTCTTCTTGCGCTTCAGTGCAACCTAAACTCAGCTGGCGTTTACATCTGATCTCTGTGCTCACATAGACTGCACTTAATACAGCCGAAATCTCTATACGGCTGTTCTCATTCACATATTTTTCTGTTTCTGTTGTCAGTCGTTGGAAAGTGTATGAAGTAGTGACTGAAGAGCAGCTCGCTCAGACTACATGCTAACCTGCAGTCACTTGAGAGCCATTTCCAAGCTGTGGCTCTTCATTGCTAAACTACTGATTTTATAAACACAAATGTTGTCTGACAAACTCAGCACACATAAGTTAAAAACGATGGCTATAATAAGAATTTGAAGATACTTCAATGCCAAATGATCACTTGGAGATAAAGTTAGAAGCAACGAGCTTTGCTTGGTACTACCAATCACAGACACAAAGAGAGTTTTCTTCCTGAAGGGGGCATGGAGCGCGGGCTCATTAGTTTTCAGAGCTAAACAGCCCATTTAGAACAGCCCTAAAACCAGGGCTTATACAGTCATGGTAAAATTACTTCTCTTGCAGTATTCTCACCTAAAAATTTAAAGACACACTGCAGTGAAGTATGAGATTTACATTAATTTGCTGAAAAGGGGCACAATATGGAACCTTTAAGGTGCAACAAGCTAAAAAGAGAAAAAAGCCAAGCCTACGCTAAGCAATTCCTCCCTGATACCAATTAGCAAAATGTACGCAGAGAGCATGAGGGGAACCAACAGGGATGAATTAACAGCTTTCAGTAGGAGGCAGCTTTTTCAAAGGCCATCATGGCTGCACTGCACTTCTCTGCAGGAAGGCTGCGACATTAATCAGTGAGAGTTATCAAGTCATACAACTGTAATTTAATACATTCAGTAATGTCACCACAGAAAGAGAATATCTTTCAGAACAGTGCTGAGCTAAAGGGCTGTAGAAACAAAGATGGACCACAAACTATCCTACACATTCCAGCTACACCATATTTAAAAGACGAATGAAGTGCAATGAAGAACAAATGGTGGTGCTAAAATGATCATGGACATCTAAATGAGGTCTCAGTATCGCTAGTTCAAAAACAAGAGCAACAAAAAAATGAATGGCTACTGAAAACGCTGCTCCTCTGAACGGTGCAAGATGACGTGCAGTGGCTGTCTATGTTAACTATAAAAAGGTTTCTCTATGTGGCCTCTGACGTATGGAGGACAACGCAGGAAAGGATGATTTAGCCATCTCTCCTCAGTGTTTTTTTTTTGTACAAACACAAATTTGCCTTCTGAGGCAGTCAGGGGATGTCAGTCTAGCCTAGAGAGGAAAAAAAAAACACAATGCAGGGTCTGAGGTAGGAAGGGAGGGAGTACAGAATAGGACAGCAGAACGGGGGCGGGAGAGACGGACAGACAGTAGCTAGGGTTTGAGCGTGATTTTTGCATCACATTTCCCACCATTACATAACACTTGGCTCGGTGAGTCACATAAAACAAGATGACATCATCAACTGGTCTGATAGAGTGGGCCACTCTATCAGTCACTCAGCTGCTTTTTTGTATACATGGTCCACGCTTAAGTTCATTAATTGCCTTTAAATTTACTTGAGGAAATGAATGCTTTTTAAGACTGTTTGGACCTGTATAAGGGTAAAAACACATTTCCATTGATCTGGTAAATCGAAAAGTAAAAAAGGCAAACCTCAACCAGTTAATTTAGATTTCTAAAAAGGAGAAGCTGGCAAGAACAGCCAGTCACATTGATCCATTTGCCTGATGTTCTGGCTCAGAATGGGAAAGACTGCCAGCCAAAAAACTGCTCTGGTTCATGCATATTATATGATGGAGTGATGAAGGGAACCTTAAATCAGGTGTGCTGCTATTATATGTCGAGCAGATCCCAAACGATAATACTATCATTTCTGTAGACATAGTACCACCTGTAGCATTCACAGCTATACAGGAACCCTAAAACCGAAATAAGATACTAACCATATTTATTATACGGTAACCCTTTTTCCAGAGCATATAGCTACAAATTTAATTTATAGGTCTTACATTATGTCACAGAAATCTGAAGGGAAAAACTTTTGAACTTCAGAAGAAAGACAGCCGGCTCAGGCAACTCAGTAATCCTTTCACTGCTGTACTTTGGGATCTATCAACTTGACAGTTTCTTCAACAAACAAGGATAAAGTGTCAAAAACATGACAGGTTGCCACTTGTACCTTGCTCCTTTATTTGTCTGATTTGCTTCACAGTTTCCTTCAGGATTGCACATTTGTCAGGTTTAACATTGAAGTTGTCGATGTCGTTGAAGTTGGCAAAGATCAGCTCGGCGAGCTCTTCGATGTATTTGTTCTCGTGCTCGCGGTTGCGCTTCTCGTTGCTCCGCTTGGGACTGCAGAGGTAAAAACAACACAGGGGTGAGAAAATGAAAGCATTAGTAACAGCAAAGATGATACAGGTTGATAGCAAAAAGTTCAAATGCGCGGAAATGTGTGTGCGGCAAGTGTAGTTCTAGCAAAATAAAGAGGATGAATAGGCAGTCACACAAGAACAATTCTCGGGCAGCAAAGAAAATCCATCTGCAAAAGTACACCAAGGTTACTTCCACACAGATCTCTGTACATGACTGAAGAGCCCTCTCATTTTCATAGCTGCCAAATGACAGTGCACAACATCTACTGCAAACCTCGGCATGGAGGAGAGTCAGAGGAGGGACAAGGCTAGAGCAAATTATGCTGCATATGGCTTGAAAGATCTCTCTTGGCCTTTCCACTATGCTAACATAATAGACCTATATTTTTTAGTGCTTGTTTACAGATTAATTATGCAGATTTACAATACATTCTTTAACAGCACTCCAGAGTTAACTGTCAAAACAGCATAGTGATTTTGGTAACTACTTTACATACAATATTTCATCCAGAGTGCCTGCAGCTTGATTTCACAATCTTATAGTAGGTAAAAATTATTGTAAACAGGAGGCTGTGGATCGCACATTTTGACAAAGCAGGGGGCAACTTTTAATAACATGTTTGTGTTGAGAGATGGAATCTGACCTTTACTGCATGATAATTACTTTTCCCACTATTATTCCCCTTTACTTTAAATCTAGGACAAACGTCAAACTATCATCCTTTAGATGATTACTTACCTAGGTCCTAGAAGTTCTGCAGAACATTCTTTGCGTTTTCGTGACTCTGCCCTGGAAGGGTCAGATGAGTTTTCACCGACTCCACTCATCCTCAATGCATATCAGCGTCTGGAAAAAACACACAAAAGCAAAGAAAGTTTTGCATATGAACCAGTACTCACAACATCTCCTGGATCGACTTCATACTTAAACAACAAAAACGGTGTGAAAAACAACCACGGCAGGTGTGTGTAAATGCAAACATGGGCATCTGCATACAACACACATACAATCCTGTGCTGGGGGCACAGGTTGATCCACTCCAGGAGAAATGAGTGAAAATGGAGCGGAGAAAGAGATTCAATCATTTCTCTCTGATGGTGCAGCTCTCCCTAGAGAGCCTGAAATGAGAGCACGGCGCTTTGCCCACAGCACCAGACTGTGCGCTCAACCATGTACCAAGAAAAACCCATTTGTTACACGAAACCAAGCAAAGCCAGCTCACATTAAGTGCAGTGAGGGTTCACAATGACAACATGTGTCCATATTTACTTAGAGCCTCTGAGAATGCTTCACCTGTATCGGTCTGTCACTGAAGAGTCGCTGAAAAATTAAAGATAAGAATCCTTTCTTGTCTGCTCTTTTTAGGAGTAAGTGACAGAATGTAAGATTTTAGTAAGTAAGAAATCATGTTGTGACTGTTTTGTGCTATGCGAAGTGACAAGCTGGCTGAGGGCTGTTTCAGTTACTATCACCCCACACACACTGCTGTCTTGGGTTTTTCTGCCATTTGAGATGAAATGCCATTAGGTTATGACACTGTATCATTAATTAAAAACAAGCCAAGAGCCTTTGGAAACTCTGGTAAGTTGGTCCCTCATCCTGCATGCCAATAAGTCTCCAATTCTGCTCCTTCTCTTACCCTGAAAGTCACCACAGGCTGAACTTCATGCCACTAAATGAAAGACAATCAATTATTGATCAAAGTAATGTCTTATTAATTGCCACCATCATCCTGAAAATCTGATGGTGGCTAATGGACTTGGATTTCAATATAGTCTGCATACAAGATGTGAACACTTGTCATCCTCCATAACAAATGGAAAATATATGCATGAAAACCACCTTCTTGGTGGTTTACGCAAGATCTATGCAGCTTTGCTTATCTGGAGGGTTTTGGATGAAGGGCGGACCAGGAAGATAATCAGTGAGACCTTGAGAGACAAAATGAAAGTCTTTCCTCAGTACAGTGCCCAAGGTTGGGCATGCTGTGTTGTGATACACGCGCAACCACTCTAACCATGGAAACGGCTATGACACACACCGCTCACTGCTCAGCCATTACATAAGGAAGAACAGAGTAGAGAAGAACACAATGTAGAGCAGAGTGGTATAGCATAGCATGGCAGAAGCAGGCTAAACTAAAAAGAGAGATAGTGACCATGCAAACTTGAGTCTGGCTCCCTCCTGGCCTGGAGTGACCTACTTTAAGCTAATGGTAGGGTCTGTGCTCAAATGGATGAAGTCAAAGCAGTGGTGATTGGCCAGAGAGGCAGAGGAGACTCTGAGGGATAAAACACATTCTGTTGACAAGTGACTTGAGTTACATTGTTGGCCTGTACAGTAAATGAACAGATAATGACACACCAACGTCATGGTCCATGTGTCCTTGTATTATGCTCTTTTGAATGCCACCGGGGTGTCTTCATGAGGTGGCACTGTGCTGTCCGCTGAAAATATAAGTCTTTCTATCAGAGGTTATATGCTTTTATTAATGACAACAGAAACAGGCCATTAAACTGTAATAGCTAAGTGGCACCTAGCGTTCCTATTGGTTGTGCCTGGGCTTTCAAGCACAAGTTACCATGGGGATTCTAGACCTGATTGGTTGTGCTTGTCCCGCTGGGCTCGATATGATTGGTTGCCTCCGTCTCCTTGACATGGCAGTAATGATGGGTCATTGTACATTGAGACAAATAAGAGAGACTGGAAGTACAAGGCACGTTTCAATGACACCAACACAGACAGTGAGACAGCCTGGCAAGCAGGCTGGTAGGCCATTTCTGCTGCTGGGGGTGGAGGGGGTCTGATCTTCACATGGGCAGACAAGCAAGGGACTTCTAATCCTAGAGAATGCCCTGGATTCCTGGGCAGCTATAAACAGCTGGGCAGTGGTGTTACCACTTTGTGTACACATATGTGTCATGGAGTTAATTATCAACATCAGCCACTAGGGGAGAGTTCCTCAAAGCTTAAATGTTCTTGGATACTATAGGCCTCAGTAAGTGAAAGGCAGCATGTTCTAGGGCTAGGCAACATAGCTGAAGAAATTATCACAATAAATTGTTTAACATTCTTCACTGATGTTTTAAATGACCTATATTTAATTTAAAAAATAACAGCAGGAGAAAAGGTTTCATTTGACTTTACTTCACTTTGCAACACGTTTCAAGGTTTAAATTTTCAGTGCATTTACATGGCCCCAGTTCACAACATAAGTAATCTCATGGCACTTACAATAGTGAGATGGAGACCTTATACATTTTGAACAGAGAACCCCCACCCCCTTTTAACAGGGAGAAAAAAAAAACTCAACACAATTAGGTTCAGGGAAGGAAGCCATCTGCCTCAATCGGTTGAGGAGACAGATATAAGAAAATAAAGAATGCAATGATGAAAGGTCCAGGTGACCACAGGCTAGCCCACCTAACGGCACAATAGAGGGCAAAGGGGCTCTATTATCAAGTGATATGATGAACTGGTATGAGCCACGGAGGGAGCACGCCTGGGATTTATTCATGCAACCAAGCATTGTGTTTTTGGTATGTGCTCTCATGGCAGTTTGCATTAAAAGCATTGAAGACAAACTACTAAACATTTTTTTAATGCTATTGATAAAGTGTCTGTCGTGGGGACATATGGCTATCGCTTTATCACCCAGGCCTAGCATGTTCCACCAATGCTTTTTTAAAACTTGGGAGTAAAATTACCAGGCTAAACACAGAATAATGACTATATAAGAGACAGCCATCCATTGGTAGACCTGCACTGGGTACAGATATCAGAATGAGAGCATTGCAGGCTAAGTGGGGGTGGGGTAAGTAACCTCATTAAGTATCGGAGTGATAGGCATGTTCTGGAAGGCATCTATCAAATTTGCAGTTCATCAAGCTGTCAGCTCATTTAGTTCATTAGGACTGTAAGTTGAGACATATGGCCTGTCAGTCATTAGAGCTACCTTATGTTAGTCACAGACAATGTGCAAATCAGTTTAACGTTAAATGAGGCTTCTAAATAATATTCCACAAACCCCCAAAAAGGGTAGAAACTCAGTTGGGCATGCCATTTTTCTATAATAGCAAAGACCAATTCATGCTTTCCGTGTCTGTCTGCAGACTGATGTGGACTTTGGAAGCGCACAGCTGATGCAGTTTATTCATACAACATTAGGTATGTGCCACTCTGCTACACAGACAGTTGCATTGCCCCTCATACAGAACACAGAAAACCCTATAGTGATGGAGGATGTGGATGTTTCTGAATGACTGAGGCATTGCATTTTTTGCACGATATAGCAGCTGGTTACAGATTCGGCTGTAGCACCGTGTCAATGTGATTATTCCTGAGGTATGCTGAGCACAGTGGGTGGACTTTGCACAGGATTTCTGGAGAAATTACAACTTCCCACTGTGCCTGGGTAGCATCAATGGGAGGCATCTACAACACATCTACAAATCAAACATCTCCAAGTCCGGAAGGACCGCTTAAATCACAACTCTTTTAATTATTGTATTATTAAAGTGTGGAGGAAGAGAAATCTCCTTGTACAGTTTCATATCATAACAAGCATGTCTGAAGCACCATTTGTTTTCCTGGCGAATGTGTAGCTGGCTTGCTTTCTATGCGGACAGGTACAAATTTTGGGCTAAGTGGTCTGCATGGACCCTCACAGACGACAATATTTAGGTCACAGGTACCCTTGTGGATAAAAAAAGCATGACCTGACAATGAAAAGCAGGAAAATATTTATTAGGACTAAATGTCCCTGTAGAAAATGAATACAGTCCCAATAGTGCAGCACATACTGGCTGTTTTTGGAAATGTCGAAGGACAAAAAAAAGACAAAACCATGCTCCTGGCAAATTAGCCACATCATCTTTTGAGTGTCAATGCCATCCATTTGTTAAAATGTTAAAAAAAAGTAATGTCTTTTACACTTATGACCTATGATTGCGATGTTCCTTTTGTTGGGCAAACTGCTGGCTGTAGGTGGCAAAGCAGTGTCAGGCTGAAAATCACTGGCAAAGCACAAACTGGAAATCTGAGTGAGAATGATGCTGGGGTTATTAGGTTTATTGGAGCAAATTTACTTCATGTAGTTGTGCTGCTACTCTGAAGCTGTGAGGAGCTAGGTCCACACTTACATAAATGTAGTAAACACTTCTATTCAGACTCCCCCTGTTCCCATCTTGTACACAAATACACACAAGACCGCAAACATAATTGTATATTTGTGTGCTGACAGGCCAGCTCTGCCAGTGTGAACAATTCTCACCTCATTACAGGCTTTCATCTTCATTGTATCTGTATGACTGATTCATAAGACTAAATGAAGAGGTAGCCTATTGAGCCACAATAACAGCCACAGCACTACCTTGGTAACTCAATATTGATGATATTCCAACATCTGAACCGGTTTATTAGACCAACTGCTATTTTGGAAACTCCATAACATGCTAAGAGATGAGCAAAATATGAAGTAATATTTGTTTTCAACTGTATATAACAACATTGCAATTAAGTAAACAGCTCATTTGACCAAACACAAGTAAAAGCTTGAGAAATCAATTGACTTTGAAAGTACTAGGTGCACTCCAGGGAGGTGAATATAGGTGTGTGTCATTGCTTATATCTTAGGTGTCACAAGAGCAGACTCTCCAGGACTGAGCTGGAGCCAACCAGTCTGGCGAGGGTGGAATGCAGACAATAAGGGGCTGCTGCTGCTGCGACTGCACAGGGTGCTGGAGGCGACCATGGATCCCCCTGTCAAAGTCAGCTGGTACAACCTGTACATAACATGCTGTACCAGACTGCAATGAACACAGCAAATACACAAGCTATATCTGCATCTAAGAGGCTGTAATGGCATAATCTAAAACTTTTCATGCAACAGAGGATACTCGGTGCCAGGCAGATTCACTCTTCTGAGTTGGATCAAACGGTGCTGCCACACTGCACACATTTGACGTGATGCTGAGTTGACATGGCGCTCAAAACCTGTAAGGATGACAGGATGCTGGTATTTTCCAAATTTCAGAATTTCAGACATCCACTGTGGCAGGATCCCTTTTGCTCCACAGCTGAGTCATATCTCCTGTTTCAGTTTAACATGTGTAACATACCTGAAAACATGATTCCAGTAAGTTATCCAATTGCTATTGAAATTAGTGGCAAATGCTGAAAAAGGAAAGACTTCTTTGGTCGCTGAATGTATGAACTAAGGGTAGGAAATGGAAACAATTTGATCACTATTAGTGGAGCTGATTCTAATATAACAGTACTCACGAACAGACTCAGCAGCAAAAAATCTCACTGGCTCATTCCTACATGCAGTAATATGAGTGCAAATTAAAAGGTTCTGGGGGGATTCTGAGTTGACTGGCTGAAATTTTAATACATGTACAGCAAGGCTGGGACACACAAAAGTGAAGTTTCATTACTATGGATACAATCATATCAGGTTTTATATATTGTGGTATATTGAAAGCAGTTTGTTAACAATAATATTGTCAAACCAGTTTCTGCTATACTGCCAAATTATGGACAACATAACTGCTTCCTTTATCTTGAAGTTATCTGTATGACATGGTAACACTGCACTGCTTTTGCTTCTACCACTAGACTGTATTTCTTTAACAAAATCCAACCGCCACAACCACACAAAGAAAGCCAGGCTGCATGCACATCACCAAAGGGGGGCGTTCAAAAACACTGAATCACCCATTCCAGTCATAGTATAATGGAGGGGGGAAAATGGATGTGGGGGGGAAAAAATCAGTGTCTGATTGCCAAGGGGAGAGGGCATGTGCCAGTGTGCCATTCCTGTAATTATGTGGGTTAGCAGGGCTTTGATTATAGAGACACACCCAGTGTTTCTGAAGCTCAGAGAGTGCTGGGCATGACTATGCATTAAACTGCATCAAAAGCTATTGGGGAAGCGTTTGAAGTCTCCTGCACTATAATAATGAGGGCCCTTCCACAAAACCTCTGTGGGGTACAGAACAATGTCTCGCTGGTGTGTAATCTGTCCTCACATGGCTTCTTGGCACAACAGGCCTCAAGAGAGAAATGGAGAACAAGAGTGCGCCAATAAAGACTGCTTCTGGAGGGCTGCAACATGGGCCATTTATTTCCTGCAAACTGAAGAGGAAATCATGACAGGGGAGGGGCCCAGAGGACTGGTGTCTTTTCATCTTACGTTTCAATATTTGCAAGGGTGAGAAGAAGTGCTGAGAGTGCCAAAACACACAGAAACATGTTGGAATTGTGTTGGATGGTATTTAAGACAAATGTGTATTTAAAAACAATATCAGTTTCAATAGATTGCAATATGAGTGGGGTCTGCAGTGAACTCTGGCCTTGCTGACAGCCGCTGTTACCTTGAACCAGATGTTGTGATATTAGGTTTGGTTGAAGGGAGAGGCAGAGGGAGGAATGTGATGATTGATTTAAAGAGTTTCAGAGCAGTATGACACTGAAACCTTGAATCTTGAGTGAATTTAATGGCAATTGAATGATGTGCATTTCACTGGAGAGGAATCAATAGTGAAGAGTGATCTTGAGAGAAGAGTTCAGAGTTTAGAGAGTAAAGGAAGAGCGGGAAAACAAAGGGAACAAAAATGAGCCATGGGCCTTTTTCAAAGAGAAGTTTTACCAAGTATAATTACCAATGTTCATTAGACCCTGGGGTCAGATCAGTGGCTCAAATCTGCAACTGTATTTCCCCCTAAGTCACTACTAAATTAGATAATTATACTGTGTAAGTGCATAAATTTAATTCTCTGTTCTCTCCTAAATCTCTCGATCTTTTCAGAGGCTACAGAATGACATTTAAACACTTCCAGTTATCTGGGTTAAACGGTAAATAAAAGCAACTCAACCATATTTAAATGACATGTGCCCAGAAAATCAGACACAATCACATAAACAGACTGCTGTTGATTGAGTCAACAGAGAGGTATGCAATTGCCTGCTACCAAGTCTCACTCAAGAGTTTGTCCACTGTAGAATCACTGCAAGGTAATGGCTCTAAAGTGCCAGAGTGCAACCAAGATCCAGGCAACCCATTTACTGAAAGCTGATCATGCTCATCAATCTTTAACACTGGCAGTCACTTCAGGATGTCGCAGAACGGGAAGGAGAGAGCTTTCGGCATAATAAGCAGAGAATGCTGGCTTCTGGCTGTCAGAGACACACCGAGAGAAGATTTGTGGCATAGGTGAACTGGTGTGTCAATTACCAAGGGTTGGCAAAATTGATTAACTGGTATAAATAAACAACTCCTCACAACAATCTAGTTAACAATTCATCTGTGGTTGAGAGCGGTGCCAGAGGGGAGATTCAGCTATCGCTGTGGAAATTAGATTATTGTATTAGATGAAATGTAGGAAAGTTCTGAGGTGAAATCTCAGGGTCAGTTTCTTAAATGATTAGAACTGCCATGCACCAACTTGCAATTCTTCATTCTACTGGAATCTATCATGCAAATAGAAAAGCTTATATTGTGGGCAATTAAACAGGCATATGAGGTGCTTTACACTGGAATCACAGAGACCAGATTAGTAATGGTGCTACATATAAATATTATTTTGACAGTTCATTTGCTGCTAACCAGCTATTCTCAGCCCATCCAACCTTGTGTTTCCCTACATGGAGGCTGGGTTGCTGTGGTGGTCCACAATGTCACTCAGCTGATTGTACTTGGCCATCTCATCATCGGTGGACTTTATGTTACCTTTGTCATGCTCTGCAGCATTCATGTGCACATGAACCACTTCTCCACCTACTACATTCAATGTTTGCAGTGGCCCTCTAGCTCACAACAGAGAGCAGAACAAGGACCACTGTCACCAGTTGTAGTTGATGACAGTGGAGTTTGAGTCTGTTCACATTAGAGAGACTCACTTGAGAGGCACATGACTGACATCAAGGATCACCACAATAGCAATCTGGTCGACCTGTAAGTAGGGAAATATGATACAGAGTTGGCCAGGACGGCCAGGCCAGCTGACAAGGAGTGACTGAACTGCCAAAAAAAAGTGTCACAACAATAGAGACACGAATCACTACTTCTGGTCAGATTTAGGACAATATAATGTGATGTCATATATGACATTGCAAACCTTGTTGTGCTCTGGATGAATGATAAACTAGTCCCAATTCATGTTCATTGTGTCACAGAGGTTTCAATCAATATTATCTGATTTAAACAAATAAATGCATTTGCATTTTCACATGCTTCTTAATTACTGTTACTGGCATACAAATCACGTAAACATCTGTGATTCATTCCTGGCATTCACCACATGTATTGCAAAATTGTTGAACATGCGCTCTGTGTCCTGTATACTATGTAGGAAAATATAAATAACAGAATGAGTCTCTGAATACATACTCTATGTTATATGACTCAGTACGTTAACAACAATAAAAAGAAAGTTTTACTAACAGCTATTAAATTAATGTCAGCTTATGTAAATTCTGACAATGGTGTTGTAAGAACTACTGGCAATAGAGTAGTCCTAAAAGACACAATCTAGCCAGCATCATCTCAACTGTAACCAGTACAATAACAGAACCTTGGAGACGTAATGGTGATTATCAAGTAAAGCTTTTCTCAACCATGATTGATGAACACTGCAGACCAATGGGACTACTGGATGCAGCCCTCACTTTTACAAAACAGCTGCATCTGGACACTACCAGGCGCAAAGAAAAAAGTCAAGCAAGAGCTGTGTGGAAATCAGGGGAGAGGTATCCAGCTCATCTCAGTAATATTGGTGCCAAAAGGACAGATCTGTTTGAACAATGCTTTCTTTCAGAAGCCATCTAAGAAACAGCTTATGAGAGAAATCATACACAGACAGCACTTACCCCCAAGGCAATAACACAAATGCAGCAGGCGGCCATTTTCACGTACACACACACATAAGGTTAAATCTAATGTTTTAAAAAATTATTTAAGATAAAAAAAATACGCTTTCTTTTGTTTTGATTTTGTCATCATCTGTACAATTGGTCATTTTGTGTTTGGACAAGAGTGTCTATTTGTCATATTGCATAGCAGAGTTATGTAAAAGGAGAGATGGCTGTGGCTATGAATCTTACCTTGGTATCAGTCCAGAGAGTCCCTCAGGCCATTGCTGTAAGGCGATAATGCTAGGAAACCTTTATGCATCATCCACTTCTTCCTGCTGAAAGAAATAACAGCAAAATTGGGATGTATAGTACACAGTGTGAATCAGCACAACTCACATCACAAAAGGTACAACGGTGTTTTGTGAGGACAGGCTTTAACATCATGGCTGCAGTGGGTACACATTGTCTAGTAAAGGCACAACAACAGGTTTAGGGCTGCAACTAACAATTGTTTTCATTACTAATTAGTTTGCTTCCTCATGAATTGTTTGTTTAATAGAATGCGAAAAACTTGTGAAAATGCCTATTAGAATTTCTGGGAGTACAGAGACCTCTTAAACCAAAGCAATTAGTGGACTAGAAGAAAGGAAGGAAATCTTCGAAACTGAGGAGAGTTGGGATCAGAATTTTCTCTATTAAATGATTTACATTACTGCAGTTGCTGCTTCATTTTCTTTCGATCTACTGTTTCATCTCCAACTACATTATGACAGTTTTGATGTTTTTGATTTCTACATTGAGCGTCTCATATACTCTTAGAGCATAGCCATGAAAAAGCTACATTTATAAAACAATAACACCCCAAAGTAATACTATTACTCACACATGCACTTGTGACAGAACACAAAGACAACCCCTATTGAAATGTCATCAGAAAAAACAAGCCTACAAGGGTATTCAGGTGTCATACCGCAGATCAAACCAGGTGCTGTGGATGCTTGTTACTGGAGAAAAAACTAAATTACTGTAAGATCCTGCAGTAAATTTGAGCGACCAACAATCTATAACCCAAAATATCCCCTTAACTACAACGTAAGACAGGACAAAGCATCCAATTTTCCCATTGGAGAATAACAATGAAATTTCTGAATTAGATTTCTTAAAAAATGATTGACCAGCATACACAGTTCATCTCAACTACATGCACCAAATGTCAAACCCCCTTTGTAGAGCAACAGCTAATTAATTAACTGTCAAGCCATTTTATCCAGTAACTGTTTACATTAAGTTAGCACCGAACTGCAAGTTAAGCGTCTACAGAGTCTTTTCATATCCTTGGGGACCTTCAAGCCTATTACATTGTGGAACACCGTGTGCCTTTTTAATCATGGCATACAATTAATTAGACCAGAAAAAGTTTCAATTTTGTAGCATATTCCCATTTGGATACTTACAAAATGCAACTGGTAAGTCAGAAAAGGACTCTGCCAGGCTATTTGGTTATGTTCAAAAACTCTCAGTGACAGGCTTCTGTAGCCTCATGGAGGTGATTTTCTCCCAAATACATGCCAAGTGAGCCAGCTGAAGAATGCACTCATGTGATGTCATGTGCTGACATAACATAAGAGTAAATTGATTCCCCTTTTGAACCCTAGACAAGTGCATAGCTAAAAGCCATGCAGAAAGGTGATATTCAGTATTCTGAATTGTTGCACACCACACACTATTTGCTGAAATCTGTGGTGAGTCAGGGAAGGGGATCAAATATACAGCTTAAACATGACATTTAAAAAAAAGAACCTCTTTAGATGATGCAGTAACATAAAATAGTTCAAATTCATACGGAACTAAAACACTATAGTCAATCTAATTTTTAATGAAATTATATAATATTGTATTTCTCTCAACATCTTTCTCTTTTCCCTTTCCCTTTCCTGCATGGCTCTTAGTTTTCATCCTCTGGAGGAATTTCCTCTGAGCTTTAATGCTGTCACATGCTCAGTCTCAGTCCAGCCCTTGATCTGTGCACTGAGTGACAGAAAAAAGCAAAGTGTGAAAACACTCTATTGAGCTTGTTAAACAGTGATCATTTTTAAGTGGCCAACTGGATCAGAAAATTTCAAACTGATTGAGTTTTACAGTAAGACAAGTCTCTTCTGTGTTCATTAATTTAAGCCATCTGCTTAGAAGATCCAATCAAATATTGGAATTTCCTCTCAGAAAATTAACACGCAGCACAACAAGAAGCAAGTTAGTGCTGTCATTGACGTCACAGAAAAATATTTCTTCACAAGCAACACTGAATTGTGTGTACATCCTATTACATCACTTAAGCTGACTGCTTGTATCCAAGACCTGATGTGACCAGACCAATGAACTCAGATACAATGCTTTGATGTGCAAGTTTATAGTGCCACATGTGTGAATATGGTTGGCATGCACTGTCTACCATGTACCAAACCATCTCTCACATATTAGACCAGCTAATCCAATGCGTCTCATCATACAAACAATGGAGGGCCTCCATCAGTGTTTTTATCCAAGACCTACAGCAAGACACATAAAAGAATACCTGCAGATGTGCTGGCATATATATGCACAAATGATCTCAACACTGGAGTAGAAGATCTCACAAAAAGCGTTTATACTTTAGACTGGAGGAGCCTTCTGTCCTTGAAGGGATACTCTTCTTGGCA
Source organism: Amphiprion ocellaris (assembly GCF_022539595.1). Classification (NCBI taxonomy): domain Eukaryota; kingdom Metazoa; phylum Chordata; class Actinopteri; family Pomacentridae; genus Amphiprion; species Amphiprion ocellaris. Next base: position 14,574,822 of record NC_072787.1, on the reverse strand, counting down.
CAGAAGTGTTGAATGACACGTGGTGTAACCTCAACAAAAACACACAACCCTGCCAACACTGTCACTGAGCTTTAGCAGCAACATTAATTGCACTTCATGTTACCACGGAACACCTGCATGATACGATCAATAAAGGTACTTGTAATTCAAAACTAATACTTGTTAATAAGCATGTAATAAAAATTTAAATATTAGAAGTCACAGTGATGGATGAAGCCACACACACTACAGATAACAGTAAAGTTCACACTATGACCACTAAAACCTGCAACTGGATCTCTATCTCATTTGCCCAATACACTCAGTCCAACCATCTGTTGGTATTTAAAAGGAGGTCAAAGATCATCAGGTTGAAAGTTCAAGCTCCCCTGAAACAGATTACAGCCAATTAAACCATAACTGGCAATAGACAGGTTTATTATGCAAAGCAAAAGCATATATTATCCTTAAAGTGACAAAACAAAATCCCAGATGAACTAAAAAAAAAAACAAAAAAACAAACACAAGCACGTGCACACAGACACACACACCTAACTAAAAGTAACACTAAACCAGATTTCACTTTCAAGTTTGAATGTGGTGCACTTGTCAAGACAATTAGCATTTCTTAAGACACAGACACAGTGACCACAGGAGGTCAGCAGAAATGCTGCTTAAAGCCAAACCTTGGGAGTAGTTGTAATCCCATCATTCTTCCAAAGCTGGCAACAGGCTCCTTCTGAGTAAAAGGCTGCATCACTGAGGCTGGGCTAACAATGCTAATGACCTGGCTAATCAGGTTCACATAGGACAAAGGGTAGATAGTTCATGTGCTAGAAATTGACCAAATGGCCAGGTCATAGAAGGGCTAAACACCAATGGAGCTCCTTCTGGGTGCCTTCTGAATGGTCCACTAATGGCTGTCAATTCAATAAGAATCAAGTCTGATGTCTACCCTAATGAAAATACTCAACCTTTTAGCTCTAGTCCTGCCAAGGTTTGGTCAGGATGCTTTTCCTTACCCATAATCAATAGATTTTGGTCTGTCTGGTGTGGTGGAGGGAGGTGTAAAGGAGAAACTATGAGGTGTAGCAAATCGCACAGATGATTCCATCAAAGAGATATTTCCTCATAAGTACAATCTAAATCAGTTGCCACAAAGGAGGTTTGTAGGAGCTTATAGGTTAAGAAGTACATATCAGCAGGCTTACGTCCATAGGCTGGCATATGGGACTTTCTCTTAACACCTAAAACTGCTTCTGTTTTGTGTTGGGAATATACATAGTCAAAATGTGTATGACATCCATCATTTAGTTTCAATTTCAATGTCTTTCCCCAGGAATATAAGCAGGGGCAGAAAGATGGAGGCTGCTATGTAAACTATTTATAAGTAAAAATCCATTAGTCTTTGTGTGATCAGTATATACAGATATGCTCAAATAAAACACTAGCACAGTATTTATTCTGTTGGCTGATGCAGATGCAATCCTGTGCCAGGTGCCCATACATCTGTTGCTCAAAGAGCAACGGCTAGCTCCTTCAGCTGGGACCTCAAGCGACAGTAAACACAAATGTGTACATACCATAATGAGACTGACAAGATGTGTTGTAAAAGATGAGTCATAATGACAAGAGAAAGCAAGTGTGTTTGTGTGTGTGTGTGTGTGTGTGTGTGTGTGTGTGTGTGTGTGTGTGTGTATATACATACATATATATATATATATATATATATATATATATATATATATATATATATATATATATATATATATATATATATATATATGTATGTATATATATCATGACTATTTACATTGTAGATTCTTACTGAAGGCATCAAAACTATGAATGAAGACAAACACAAACCGGATGGGATGGCATGTCGCTGCAGGATGCTGTAGTAGTCATGCTGGTTCAGTGTGCCTTCAATTTGGAATAAATCCCCAACAGTGTCACCAGCAAAGCACCCCCACACCATCAAACCTCCACCTCCATGCTTCATGGTGGGAACCATGCATGTAGAGACCATCCGTTCCTCTTTTCTGCGTTGCACAAAAAACATTGCGAGTGGAACCAAAGATCTCAAATTTGGACTCATCAGATCAAAGCACAGATTTCCACTGGTCTAATGTCCATTCCTTGTGCTTCTTGGCCCAAACAAATCTCTTCTGCTTGTTGCTTTTCCTTAGCAGTGATTTCTTAGCAGGTATTTGACCATGAAGACCTGATTGGTCAGTCTCCTCTGACCAGTTGATGTAGAGATGTGTCTGCTACCAGAACTCTGTGTGGCATTTATCTGGGCTCTAATCTGAGCTGCTGTTAACTTGAGATTTCAGAGACTCGGATGATCTTATCCTCGGCAGCAGAGGAGACTTTTGGTCTTCCTTTCCTGGGGCAGTCCTCATGTGAGCCAGTTTCATCGTAGCGCTTGATGGTTTTTGCGACTGCACTTGGGAATGCAGTCAAAGCTTTTGCAATTTTCCAGACTGACTGACCTTCAGTTCTTAAAGTAATAATGGACTGTCATGTCTCTTACTTAGCTGATTGTTTCTTGCCACAATATGGATTGACAGTTGTCAAATAGGGCTGTCAACTGTGTACCAACCTGACTTCTGCACAACACAACTGATGGTCCCAACCCCATTAAGAAGGCAACAAATTCCACAAATTAACATTGACAAAGGAACACCTGTGAAGTGAAAACCATTTCAGGTGACTACCTCATGAAGCTCATGGACAGAATGCCAAGAGTGTGCAAAGCAGTAATCAAAGCAAAAGGTGGCTACTTTGAAGCCACTACTTCAAACTATTTCGTTTACTACACAATTCCATATGTGTTCATATATATACATATAAATATAGATATATAGAGCTTGGTTATATGTTGTGTATGTCCTCCATCTTTTATTGCCTGTCATAGTTTGTAAGGAATTAGCTCCCATTGGGCCTAGGGCTGTACAGTGGAAGCAGACTCAGGATAAGGAGGTGCCATGTTAGCACGGAGGGGAGGGGAAGAGGAGATCATCTGACACAACTATGTCACTTTATCAGCCAAAGACTGAGACAGTGTGACAGGCTAACGCTCACAGCAAGCGCACACACAGACAGTGACGAATCTCCAAACAAAAGACGTTCAATTTGGAGCGAAATTCGTTATCTGAAAATAGATAGGATAGAGAAAAATGGTTCGAACGGTCTTCTGCTCCAGTGAACTAAAGTGTTAGCACTGTAATAATCTGTGGAGCACGTTTAAGGGGACGACTTTAAACCCAAGCATTACCTGATTAAGAGTGCTACTGCTTTGACAGTGGAACATGTAATTGGACAAGACAGAGCAAAGAGCAAAGTGAAGCACCATTCTTGCTCTGCCATTCTCTCCATTTACACAGTCCCCTGCTAAAACACTTGGTGTCAGCCAGGTCAGGTAGACCCAACAACTATAGCTATTTAACCTCTATTTAGCAAAGCAAGTCAGTGACTTGCTCAGAGAGTAACTAACAGGAGCTAAAAATATGTTGCAGGCTGTGTTTTCCTGTAAAATTATAGCAATTGCCATGTTGCTGACCACTGCTGATCCTTGCCTGATGAAAAATTTACAAGATGTGTTGTGGTAAAATGTGACTGAAATAATGCTAATTTGTGTCAAACAACACCCTAAACACTTGTGATATATTACATGATATATGACATAAATATTCCATTTATACTGATGAGGCAACGAATTGCAAGGTGTCATCTAAGATCCCCTAAATTACTTCATCTCCTGTCAACATCACTATCAGTGTCAAAGAACTCCACCCCAGCAAAGAGATTTTAAATTAAAATATTGTCAGTCAACACCTGCAGCAGAAGCATCAGTGTAGCATCATCACTCTGCCTCTCCTACTAATCTCCTGTCCAATGAGTGCCTTTGTTTGCTACTCCACAGCCAGATGAGATAGGAAGCAGTTTTGTTTTGACAGCCCACATCTTCAGGTGCCAAAAACCACAAATCTCTGCAGTAGAGGCATTAATGGAAGCACTTTAACATGCAAACAAACACATGCACACCAACATACTCCTTGAGGGACAAACTCCAGTAATCTGACAGTCCTGTTGGAGGCAGAAATGCGGTGAAAATTATAGACAATTTCAGTGCCTGCACATATGAATTGTTGGCATTAGTAGCATAAATATAAAAAAATAAATAAATAAATGAGCTGAAGAAACCTCTCAAAAAAAAAAAAAAAAAACCAGCAGCAAAGTAGCACAGCAACAACTAGGATAGAGGGAATTGCTGGGTCACTCATGGCATCTTCATTTTAAAATCCACTGTTTCCACCTGTCTTCTTTGCCCTCTACCCCAGATAGAAAAGACAAGACCTGCTTTATTTTATCTAATTACCATGAACAGATGTTATTAAAACCAAGAGGCAACAGTGCATTTATCCTATTAGCAAGTGGTGTGTGTTCTGTAAAAGGGCTGACATTGTTTGTCTCTATTCCAGGCTATAAAACGTCACCGTTATCCAAATTTAAAAAAAAAAAAAAAAAAAAAAAAAAAAAAAAAAAAAAGCACATTAAACAGTCATACTGTTGCATCTGGGGAAGTTACACAGCAGGTGCAGGTTATTCCTCTCAGCTTGTCATCCTTGCAAAATAAAACAAAGAACCTCCATGTTTGCATGACATGAGCCTCTTAAACCTAAAAGATTATAAAATAAAACCTGGATTTTGAAAAAAATCTGAAGTCACAATCCCTATTTATAACCAGTCTGTGTATTTTGCCTTTGTCTTTTTTTTCTTTACTTTACTGTATTTGGATTTTCAGTGTTTATGCACATCTATGTTTAATAGCTGTACAATGCCAGAACATTTTGATGCTTTCTATTGGCATTTAAATTGTCAGTGGTCATGTTAGAACTATGACCACCGAATAATAATACATGTGGTGTCAACCTCTAGTCACCACCTCCCTTTCACACTTCGATCTTAATTTGCATTTTAAATATTTATTAATACGTAATAAAAATATAGAAGCAGGTAAGTTGCTGATTATATAGTTAGTAAACTGTGTTCTATGTCATTCTACATTTAGCATTGTTGCACTATCTGGAAGTTCCTACATATCAAACTGGACTTATGAAAAACATTTGTCAACTTTGAAATTATGTGGACTAATTGAGCAAATTACTGGTAATTGCTTGTTAATAAAATAATCTGTTCAATACAGCCACTGAGGTGCTGATTTGCATGCATACCATGTGCACCTATTCATACTGGTCATTTCACTTGCCATTTATTGTGGGAGTTAATGGGGCAAGATACGAGGCTCATGAACCTGTGCAACCGTTTATGTTCACTGCGATTAATAAAAGGAAAACAAGTACAGCAGCAGATGGGTTTATGCTCAATTTTGTCACAGTATTAGCCTACTGTACACCCACACTGTACAGTATGGATGGAAAACGCAGGTCAGCTAAGGAGATTCCCTACCCCACTGAAAACAGTAAAGATAAAGCACGCAGAACCACATTATAGGTCACTGAAGGAACACTGCTGAGTCAGCAGAAAGAGAGAGAGAGAGAGAGAGAGAGAGAGAGAGAGAGAGAGAGAGAGAGAGAGAGAGAGAGAGAGAGAGAGAGAGAGAGAGAGAGAGAGAGAAAAGTGGGGGGGGGCTGGGAGAAATCACACTGGTCAGAGTTTGACCCTCACAATGTGTACAGAAATGAAAAGCCTGAAATCTGAATCCCCGCATTCCTCTGGCTTTATGACAAGCCAGTGAGAAATGCTGCTGCTTTGCACGTCATTCCATACTGCCTTAGCCCGGCCTGCAATGGTGGGGAAAGTGTGTCGTTTACTTCCACCCCAGAATAAGGTTGTATGCACGGCTTTCTCAGGACCGATTCACACTGCATATTTTTGGACCACCCACCCAACTCCAGCAGGCAGCTTGCTCAATCCAAGTTTTCTCTCCCTCCCTCAGTGCCAAGGATTCCACCCTGGGCAGTGGGAATGGTGCCAACCACATGCTAGCACCCTCGCTAGCATCCAGTGCCACAAACACATTGTGGCAGAGGGAAATGCAGTTCACCCACTCACACAAATTAAGACACCGCACTCTCAAACCTTATCTATATACCCAATCTGTCACATAGACTCATAATTTCTTCTGTTACTCATAAAGATTTTTATCTCCTTTGTTTGAACATGTGCTATTTATTTGAGTTATTACACCAGTGATGACTGTGGAAAGAGCAAAGAAAGCCCAGCTCTGAAAATGAAAATTAGCTACTTACATGTTCAAAATAGTATCAGTTATTAGATCTACCATATTGTACAGCTAAGCAATACCAGGCTCGCAACACAAGGGAAAACAGCTGCAGAAGCATTGTCACACAGTCATGTGACCTCTGCTGTCTCCTCTGTTCAAGCCAAACGGGCTGAGGGCACCTTCTTAGCAATGAGCAGCAGACACCACAATATCATTTAGCTTGAGAGATCAATATGCACTTTGCTGTGGCTGACCTACATAAGTGGAGGAGCGTGGACTGTTGAAATCATTGGACTGCCTGTGAGCGTCGGGATCCTTGGAGCCCTGGTGGAGCCTACATAGGAGTAGGGCATGAGGCAAGCTTTGGTGTGAGGTTACTAATCTCAGTATTTAAAAGATTACACTCTCAAATAGCTGTCAAATAACTAACCATATAATTATTTCACAAATCAAATGCCACCCTATCAAGGAATTCTAAAAATCTGACAGCATTTGTTCACCAAGCTTAGTGTTCTTGAATATTACATTTAATCAGCATTCTATACAGTGGATACACATCACAAATCGATCCTTTTCACAGGTACACACAGGAAGAGAATGGCTATGGCAAAATGGTGATGACAGACAAAATAACAGCTACCAGTGGGAGTGAAGGAGACCAGCGATCAACATATTACACCATCCCCAAACACTTGCCACAAGGAAACAACATCCAAAGCTTTGGCTTCTACCACTTCAGTCACGTCAGAATTGAAGAAGAGCTCATCAGTGCGGTCTCCAGCACACCCCAACCTTACACCTGCACTCACTATAAATATAAAGGGCAAAAAACGAAGCTGTGATACCTAGGTTTGCTTTTCTGAAATTATAGGCATACAGAAAGTTTGTTGTGTGGGCTACGTAGCTATGATGACCGGGTACGATGTAATGAACATTTATGTAGACAGGTGAATTGTCACACACAGTCACAGTTTAACAATTAAAGCATCTGTGACACAGTGGCAATTGTCAACTTGAGCCCTAAACTTTATCACAGCTGTTGGGACTACAACTAGTGGGTCACTACTGCAGTGCATATGTGTGTGAACTAAAAGTAAACAAAAGCAGGTAAATTGTCACTTTTGAAGTGCAGGCTAGCCAGTTTGACTCAGTTTGACTCATTTGAGGTAGAATACATACAACAGGGTTACATAGACAAATATTAGAGTGTCTACTCACAACGACCAGCCACAAAGCCATTGGTGACGAGCTAATTGTTTTATATGTAAAATCTTTTCAAGATTTAATTTGATATACTATTTGCTAAACAAATAATAACATGGGAATCCCTCTGCTAGCCTCTATCTGACAGCACTTTACCTCACTGTTAGATCTTCGACTATTTAATGACAAACAGAGAACTCAAATTGTTGCTGGAAAGCATACGGAATCAGTTAACCTAAACAAAAGATCCTGTGCAGGCTGATGTTAACAAGACACGACCTACTCTCAGCGCAGACAGATGGGATGGCTGATTTGAGGTCAGCTAATAACACAATGACAACAAGCCTCGAAGCAGCGAGGGAGTAAATACTCCCCACTTCTCCTCTTCCATGTCAGAGCCCTCTCAGCTTTCCATCAACCATCGCTGCTTTGCTTTGGATGCCTCTCCTCTGCCGTTTCACCCTCCTCTCTTCCTCTGCTGTAAAAACCTGGCCATTACCCCACAGCTCATCCCTCACGCCCACCCAGGACCTGTCACACTGCTGTTTCCATGACAACACAAACGCAGAGACAGCAGGGTGAGATGCCCAGCGAGACAAGGCAAACAGATACCAGGGGGAGGGGTGCATCATGACAAGAAAACACTGTAGACCTTATACAGCATGTGATGGACAGATAACACAATGTAGTCCGATCTGTTACATCTAACCAGAAAAGACGCCACATGGTTCCCAGTGTATTTGTTTGCCCCTGTCTGGTCCAACTATATGTCTTTCTCCCAGTTTGGGATGAACACAGTTAATGTTATTGTTAATAACTGCACTGTTTCACAAACTCTCTTGAACTAGTGAGGTCAGTGCAGACTTTGCATGTGCAGATTGAGTATGGACACTGATACCCTGCAACAACAATGTGAAAACCCAGATTCCAGCCAGCTTCTAAAGGGCTCAATGTTGTCATTTGATACTGCTTTTAAAAAGGAGCTCAGGAGTACACATTAAAGAGCCTGTGTAAGATAGGGGCGTATGGTGCTGTTCAGGGGCAGGCTGTACTAAGCAGAGACAGGGATGTCATTTTCCTGCCTGGTTCAAATGAGTCAACCTAATGTTGTTAGCAAAGAGAAGTGTGCAGTAACAAGAGGAGTAGTGTAGTTCACTGGTGAAATGTGACATGTTTGAAAGGGGACTGATGTCATCATTTTAACAGTTGTGTATTTAAATTATCTAAGCAACCAAAGTATTTTTTACTTGCCTACTTGACGTTAGTTGTAACACAGGTAGACAGCTGGAATGCTCCAACAAAGCAGATCTAAGATTGTGAATTGCATATTAATAAGAATTATATAAAAATAGGTCAATCAGTAAGTTTCATTATTTAATAAATCTGTTGACATATTCAAATTGCTTGTGACCATACAGAAACCAAAAGATATTCAATTTACTCTCATAGAAGATGAAGGAACTAACAAATATTAAAAATTGTAATCTGCAACTACAACTCCTAAAGTAAAATAAGGCAGTAATTGATTACTTTCTACTGACAAACCAACTGATCGACTGTTTCAATTCTACACTTGTATTAAAATCCTAGAGGTGTGTCGTAATTCTAAAGTAGGTTATAATTAGAATTGGATACAAGTTTGAAAGAAGTGAAATTGTTAGGAATGGGACCTCATATGATTTAGGAATTCATCCCTAATTTACGTGTTAAACAAATTAGACCCTACAGTTCAATATTATTAAAAACAATAATTTAAATGAAAGAAAGCAGGGAAGATGAAAAAAGAGATGTCTGTTTAAGAACTCAGATGACCTCAGCAGTAATAATCATTCCAGGAAGACCCCATTATAGGGCTCAGGCTAAACACTATTATATGATGACCTTTTAAACTCTCTCCAAAGCCTTAAGATGTTTTGAGAGTCTTTTGAACCTTGGAGCAACATGACCCCAGAGATAGTTTTTTTCCATGCTTGTCTGGCAATATAATTTATGGGGCTGTGACATGATTATAGATTAATGTACCACTTACTTTCTCATTTTTCAGTCCATAAAATGTCAGAAAATTATGTTCAAAAAGCCTCTCCGAAATTCAAACGGGCAAATGCCTCGCTTTGTCTGACAAAGAGTACATGACCCAAAGTAATACAGTGAACAATCATAACAGACAAGCTGGAACTACAGAAAATTGTTATTTACGCTTAAAGAATTACTCAAAATGTCAGTGAATGCTGTGAAGTTTGTCTTTCACAAAAGGCCTGCATGAATCAAAATGCATAAAAACTGAAGTCAATTTTAACAGTGCCGTGGGGCTGCAGTACGAAAAAACTCATTACTGGGCTAACGCATTACTCCTCCAGTGACAGCCAACAATCCAAGAACTGACAGCAAATGCAGCAGAACAAGGGTCAAACGATTACAGTATCTCAGGTGACGCAACAAAGCAATCTATCGCAGGGCAAAAGTCAGTGCTTACAAGACGAGGCTTCTATCTAAGTGCACTGCAACACACTGTTTTGTTTTATGAAATTCTGAACACACACTGCACAGGTGGTAGGAAGTCAAAATGAGCAATGTAGAAAGATGGGTTTACTCATTGTTGCAGGAAGTAAATTTCAGGATTGAGTGGAGCACAAGTTGAGATAAGACAACTAGCATCCAAGAGAATTTTTTTTCCAATCATGTGAAGAGATGGACATCGCTATGCGATATACCTGTTGCTATGGCTTTACTTTACAAACTACTCAGGCAGCGAACTACCTTCAGGTAACACCCTTTGCACAAACTGTGCCAAGTTAGTGTGAGAAAAGTTCCAGCCAGTTATCCTTGTATAAACATCCACATACTTGCATACATGCTTGCAGGAATTCTGTCATGATTCCCATCAGTCAGTCATTCTTTTGCACTGGTAGATCAGAACCACATAAAAGCATTTTCCCTACATATTTCTGTTAATATGATTTAATGCAGTCTAGTATGTCTCCACTTTGAAGCAAAACAAACAACACAGGCGTGGGCATTCAACAATACCACATGCTGCAGGGGACACAGTACTGCATTTGAACAGGACGACATTCTTTGCAACTAACAGAGGGCTGTCACAGGCGTCATAAGTATGCTCCATGTCCTAAACTAATACACCCTCAAATTTAAAATCAGGTCAGTCGAGGAGCACATTTCTGCTTCTTGCAATCAAGAACATTTTGATCTGCCTCTATGCACAGACTTGTAGAGAGTGAGTTTTGTTTAACTGCAAACTATAGAGTCAATAACTTCTGGCACTATGCCTTGGAGATAAAATGTTGTTCAGGCTGGCAGGAGGAATACATTTTAAATGGCTGACAGGCAACACATGCACAGAGGTGAAAGGAGTAAATACAAATTACAAAAGCTACGCAGATTTTTTTCTCTCTCTGTCCTTTTCCACGTACCTGCACATTCCTCTGGTCAAGCTGATGAATATATGTAAACAAAGCGCACTTATGCAACACACTGAAACAAATAAAGACCTACATCTCCTTTTGTTAGACCTTATTGCGGAGACCAGAGCCAAAATATGAACCACAACACTACAGTGTTCTTTTAAACTTCTTGAGAGTTCACTTTGCATATGACTGCTGGCAGATCTGACTGAAATCCATCACGTCACATTTTCATGGAGGCAATGAAGTTGCAGCGAGACCACAGCTGGACAGCATGTCATGTTAAATCCCACATCGGTGATGTGACAAGCACCAGGCACCATCAGGTGGGCAGAGTGATGCAACAGAAAGTGCTCAACTGGTTCCACGGGATGCGTTCCTCCAGCATTACTGAGAGGAGCGTTGACAGTCATTGAAATGGCACAAGCTGTCTGCCTGTATAGTCCTGAATCAGTCAAGCAGGAGGGAGAGCACTGCGAACAGCATCCCCCCCACACTGCATTAGTGCCTCACATTTTCAGTTCAGCTGAAGGTCCCACCTCTATTTACAAGTCTACGATGACACCTCAGGGAGTCCCTAAAAACTGTGTTGCCACATTATTTATTTGCACATAATTTCAAATGTTTTGACACCTTCGGAAAGCAACGCCACAACATACTGGATGCACTCTGCACACTTCCAACCTTGAATGCATAGCCACAATCTGGGTTTCTGGTGTGTAGCCAGGGACAACTTTCTATTTTTTTTCTCCTCCAAAATGTTTCAAGTTAAAGTTAAAAAGTGCTTAGCCTCGCTGCTAACTAGCCCATCAGTGGAGCACGTCGACAGTCCACAGAAACAACAGAAACATTAGTTCAGCAAAAAAGAAGACTGGCTCCTGCAGCCTGAACAAATGCAGAAATTTCTTCAACTTACAAAACGTAGCGAGAAGTGAAGAGGCTTGTTTAATATCAAAACAAACACGGTTAACAACCCGCTCAAACCCATGCTGATTAGAACTGTCCCTACTCACTCGTATTTTGACAACGACGTTCAACCAGCGACACTAGCCTGCAGCTACACTGTTAGCATGCTAACTACGCTCCTGGTACAACTGGCGAACTTCGTCCGGTGTTGTAGGCACGGTCACTCGCTCACTTAGCACGAAAAACAATGACACATGAAAGTATTGTGCACGCCACATTTTCACTTTTCCCCCAAACGTACATGTGCCCACACGGCCGCCGAATAAAAACGACACGCAAACGCTGCAACAACTCCATTGCAAGCTCGCTGTCCATGCCGTCTGATTAAGTTTGCTGCAGAAAACACTATTAACACAAGCGGCGAGCTTAGCCAAGAAGCTAACGCTTGCTAATAAGCTAACGCCGAAGCGAGAGCCTGTGCCAGACAGACACACAACCGAGATTGAAGCCCTCGCACTGGATCACGGATTTCACAACGAAAACGCCGCGTCGCGTCTCCACAAGGAGCACAAACGCGTGTGGCTACTTACGATTTAATACTTTTGGCTGTGTCCTCGCTGTTAAATTCCGTTTATCCGAAGCAGCTCTGACCTTCGCGGTAGTGAAACAACATTTCTGCTGGCTAACTGTGCCGCCATGTTACTCCTGCTCTGCAAACCAATGCTGAGTGTTTATCTGGCTGGTAGCTGCTATCCTCCCCCACACCACATCACGGGGCTCCAGCAGTATCAACTCACTCTCCGCCGGGGGGTTCGTAAGCAATCCTACGGCGATTTACCTGCCAGGATGACACGGTGCTTGTGGTTTGATTGCTGAGCACCAATTTGTCCACATTTAAATACTAACAATTACTGAGTCACACCACGCTGCCATGCCAATGTCAGCACTGTTTAAATGTGTGTTGTGGTTTAAAAGGTGAGCAAACTATAACCCCCATTGCAATTGTGGCTTCTCTAATATATATGTATGTATTTATATATGGCTGACACAATAGTTTAATCTGGAGCAAAATGTTAATTAAGGTCATAAAGATTCATGTGACCCTGTATAAGAGCTCTACCACTGCTTGTGAAGGGAATATAGATTTTTTTTTCAATTGCATCACTTCAACTTTCAATTTCAGTACAACCTACTGACATTTTCACACAATACAACTAGTATAATAACACAAATCAGACAGCATATGCAAGATTTTTCATTATAAGACACTGTGTCGTTCTGGTTGTTTTCTTAAGAAATGGTGGAAAATATTAAAACACTAAAGGCTTTAGAAATGGTAGAAATAAGAGTGTCCTACTTATTTAGCCACCTTGATTTACTGTCTGGTCAACTATCCATGGACCAAGTAAGCAAGCAGGCGTTGTTTTTTAATTAAAACTTGTGTAACAGCGCCACCAAGTGGTGGATAGATGGAATATGTGGACTGTAGAAAGACAAACTCCATGAAGACGCTCAATCACACGTCACCATTTGTTGAGGTTTTTCTCACGGAAGGAAAACGTGTGCTCAAGTAGAAGTACGAATACCAAAGTATTTAAATACTCTGTTACAAGTACACGTGTTGCATTCACATTTACTCCTAAGTAAAACAAGCTTTAGCGTCAAAATAGTCAGAAAAGTGCCAAAAGTAAAAGTACTCATTATGTAGAATGGCATGATTCAACTGAGTGTGTATTGCTGGATTATAATTACTGTTGCATTTATGTGTTCACCACTTTAATGATGGAGCTTTGAAAGGTGGTTCACCTATTTCGTATCTACTGCTTCTTAGTTGCCGAATCTATATTGAAACATTACAACTGTTAATTATATTTTGCATTATTAAACTTAATCTCCAGATAAATTAAACTGGCAGATAAGTGCAGAGGAATAACATTTATATTTGGCCATGAATTGTAGTGGAGTAGAAGCATAAAGCAGCAGAATAGGAAAAACTCAAAGCTCAAGTAAGTCAAACGTATACTTAAGTACAATACATAAAGAAATATACTTAGTTACTTTCCACTACTGCAAAAGGACAGAATTTGCTTTAGGCATCACAATAGGAAGTACATTTAGTTTAATATGTTCCTCAGTGCGGATGCCTTGCCTTTGTTTTATATCCTAATTTTGTGAATTTGTAGGTTTTCGTGAAAATGTGGTTAGCCTTATATATTATTAACCAAATACTGTATATTAAACTGTAATTGGCCATTGAGATAATGTACATGTCACTGTTCAATACAGAATTTTGATCCTGGCAGCCTATAGAAAGCTGTGAAGGGTTACTTACTCCTTCATGTTGGAGTGGGAATTTATAGTTATTCAACATAAAACTGAATAAATAAGATATGTTAAAGCTGAATATTCAGTGCATTTTACAGGACTTGCTTTTGGAATCTGATGAAAAAATTAATTAAAAAACTCCCGAAAGCAGCAGGAGTGAATTGGGAAAGAACTCTTAATACCACCACTGTGCTCCCTATTAAATAACTAGAAACTTCTGCTTACAGTTCAAAAGTCACTGCATTTAAATAACAAAACAGTATATATTTTTACTTTTTATTTTTTTGGTATCACTGTTGCCAAGGAGAATTCCTGCATTTCTCTCTATATTATGTCTCTATAAACCACCCTGACGTGACTTATGTTGCGACTTGCCGCTGCATGAATAAAATTGAACTAAATCTAGTCTGTTTCTTCAGGCAAAATATAAAATGCGTACACTACCATTACCACAGTCAAATAACAAATCTGAACGTTCATGTTTTTAATAGAACATTTTATTCCGTTGCAGGCTGAACCCTCAGGACAAGTTGAGAAAACCATATGCTGCCGGAGGCAACCATGACTCACTGCTGTGTACCTAAAATTAGTTAATGGGTTTATTCTTTAGAATAAGCCGGCGTTACCAAGGTGACTGATTCTTACAATACAGTCGACTGCACCCCATAGCTTGGTAAGTTCCATTTATGGCATGTAAGTAAAAGGCATATAACAACAGTCAATCAGGCTCATTTGGCACAGTCAATAGTTGGTTAGGGGGGAAAAAACAAACAAAATATAGTTGTTTCATTAGCAGTCCATGCTTTTATAAGACATCCTTCTGGAGGATATATTTTAAGGTAAGCGACAACTGCAAGGCCAAACAAATACAGTGAAACCATTCCACTTAGACAGCAAAATAAGGCAGGACCATACGAGACAGAGGGATTCAGTCAAACTCACTAAAGGGACGGTTTTCGCCTGATTAAGTCGTTTCCATCTCTTACAAAGTCATATCGTTCAAAATTAAAACATTAGGTGTGTTTCCTCATGAACAGTACTATACATACAACTGCAACCGTTTCTGTATAAATTCATGGCAACAAACACGTTCTTTTGTGATTTACAAAGCTGTTCTGAACTCCAGTAAGAAAATGCTACATCAGGTTACTACATCTTTGCTGGCAGTTTTGCACAATACTGACTGTGAATCTACTTCTACAGCATGTCGCCTCCTGTTCTCCTCGATGGCTTTTATAGACTTTTCTTTATTCTATCCATGAGTGAATATCAAAAACTACTTCCATATACATTACTTTCCATCTACAGGTGTCTGTTGATGACCGACACGGTGAAAACAATGTGCTGTGTGAGTTTGAGTCCATGGCATGAACCCAGCCCTATATTAAAGATGAGAGAACAAGATTTTTTGCTACCTTCACTCATGGAAAAATAAGAGACATTACAAGGAAATTCGGAAACTCTAAAGGCCCTCGAGACGGGGATGGGAGAGAAGCTGAGCGAGCAGTTATAAATACAAGGAAAAAAGAGAAATAAAAGACAAGCTGGAATATACAGTATTAAGAAAAAAACGCATGAAATGACCTTAACTGGGAGAAACCTTAAACACTGAAGTGATCATTCCTGAAATTTTAAAATTACACACTCTGTACAAAAACAATCTGTATCAATAGGCACTTCTTAAATAAGGTCTTTTTTTCATAGTTTATTTCTGAATTTGTTTTCTTTTCATTCAAAATGGAAAGCTGGGCAAAGATTCGGAAAATGAAGGTGTGCTGGATGCCTGGCGACAAGCAAAGCGAAATGCATTTGGCCCTTGAAGTCCAGCTGGGAGGTCCTCTGTCCTGTGTGGGAGCTGAAAATGAATGTCATGGTCAAGGAGCTGGAGAATCTGTTGGCGGGACGCAGCCACGAAGGCGCCGGGAGAAATGGTTTCTTTGAGATGGGGGCCGATAGAAGGACTGAGAGGAATGTTTCTATGAGGACTTCTCTTTTCTTGCTCGTGGCGAATCAGCTCCGTGAGAGTTCACTCCATTTACTCCATTGGCTAAAAACAAAGGACGCATCCAGGTTAGCCTCGTTTAAAGAGCAGGTAAGCACGGATTGTATTCATCTATTGTTATTTCACGAGAAGAATTAAATGCATGGATTGCATTCAGAACTAATACGTAACCTTGGCCCTGTTTACACGCATATTGGTGTTCTTTAAAATGATTTTCTATGGCCTTTTGTCGACACGCAGTTTTTAGAAGACTCCTTCCAGTTTGAAGATATTCAAAAAACTGTTTGCAGAGTTGACGTGCAAACAGGAAGAACCGAGTGTTTGAATTATGATGTTAGACTGTTGTGTGCTTTGTTTACCTGAGGCGATTTTGTGTAATGACAGACGGAGCCAAAGTAGTGCTGGTGCTAACCTGGCTAACAGGACTTTTCACATGTTTATGCTTAAATGTGCAGTTCCTCGTACACCATACTGAAGAACAGAGGCTTTTAAATTTGTCAACAAATACGATTCTACCCTTTATAAATGCACAGTTGTTAGTAGCCTACCAGAACCGTACATAGTTAATTTTTTCAGACTTTTTTTTTTAGGCATACATGGCTTTAAAATCAGTCTGTGTTGTATTTCTGCCTGTTGGTTATGGAAGCTCTTAGTGCACACAGGAAGAGGAAAAATCTCATTTTAAAAAGTAATCATATGTGTGGACTTAGCCTAAGTTTATTAGGATTTATTTTAAAAAGTTCCTCTCTAGTTGTTGGTTTAACATCTAAAACTCACCTCTGTGTATCAAAGTTACATATTTAGAATTTAGTTCTATTTTCAAATAAAATAATTCCCTCCTGACACCTATACACCACTGTTTTCTTGAGAATGTCCAGATTGATGAGGTCCCTGCCTCTCTCTCCACCAGTCTCACTGCAGCTCAAGCACACCAGCTCATCTATGACTGCTCAGACACTGCCGAACAATCTATGCTACGTAATGCCAATTTGTAATTTAACCATGCATTTTCATAGCAGAAACTGACTGTGAAGGATAATGGGATGGACAGCCCTACTCTCCAACATGACAAGATTGGTTCTCATGATTGTTAGTGGTCTGAATCCGTACACTGCAGTTTCACGGTGGGAAACCCTTGATTTTTACCTAAAGGTCTGTATCACTTGTAGATTTCTTTTATTTACTCCATATTTCATTTGTGTTTATTTTATTAAAGCCTTGTTTTTTTGCTTAGGGAAATAACTGATGCTTTACTGAAGAATCTCTAACAATATTCAAATCATTGTGCTTTTTCCCTCACCTTTGTCTTTCTTTGATTTGCTTTTGGCAGGAACTTGTTTCTTTTTCAAGGTCTGAGCTTGGGCATGCTCTCTCCACCGGCGCAACTGGAAGTTGATAAATTTCCACATCATGAAGGCCTGTGTGAGGCAGATGGCGGCCAGGACAGTTATCCTAGTGGACGGAAAAAACAGTCAGCGTCTCAAAAGGTAAGTAAAGATTACTGTATGTGTGCTACAAAGTGACACTGGAAAATTGTAGGTACAAATTTGGGGCTCTCATAAGTCCTACTCTGAAATGAGATTAAAAGAAAAATCTGCCAAAAGGCGAGTACTCAGTAATATTGAAAGCGATTCCTAATGACACTGAGTGCGAGGTAGTGAAATAAATAGTGATTTATAGCTTTGTAAGAGAAACAGAGGAAGAGTTCTCTCACTCAGCCTTTCATTTGCTCAGCATAAGATGTATTGTGGATGTTCACTTTATCCTCTTCAATGGAGTTCTTGCTGAACCACTGATACAATGTGATGTAAAAATTCTTAAGTCTACAATGAACCTCTTGTTTCTTCATTCAAAACAGAACAAATAGCAGGTAAAATGTATACAGAGCCCTATTGCATCTGTGCAGGGAATATCTCAGTGTCATAGTATATTTACTTTTGGCCTATTGGAAACATAACAAATGAAGAAAATTAACAAACAATTAAATTTTGCATCATCTTTGGCACCATAATACTGTTAAAGATATATCTGAGAGTTTATACTTCATGGTTTGGATTTTAAAAGGCTATTATTTGTAGATTTTAAAAGCAGACTCAATCTACTTCAATTCTGTAAATAATTTCAAACAGATGTTTCTGGATCAGTTGGTCATATTTCTCTTACCGAACAAACAGAACATTAAAGTTTCCTGCAGCCAAATCAAAGCCTTGATTCTCAGCGGTGGAGAGGCCAAAGCCCACGGTGAGGACGGACAAGGACAAGGTGAGCAGCCGTCCAAGGACAAACAAGACCGCCCATATGGTGAAGCTGTGAGACGAGAGCATGACCGTGACGACACATTCAAGACTTCTCATCGGCACCAGCTCTCAATTTGAAATCATGCTGGAAGCTCACCCCATTTGTCTGTTCTCGTTGCTGAAGTAGACCAGTCGGGACACGTGGAAAAGAAGCTCGATGAAGTAGTGCAGCACAAGCAGGACCAGGCCCAGACGATTCAGACTGAAAGACAAGAAGACATCTTTAGAGACTCCTTTATTACAAGTGACAGGAACAACACTGGGAGACACCACTGATTCTCTCTTGAAGGGCTGTATACAAACACAAGCTCCACAAAATCACACACTTAATTGAAGGCTTTCTAAAGTGGCGGCTCTTACTTCAGAATGTAGGCGCCAGCGATGTGGACCAGGTACAGGAAGACGTACACAAGCTGGCGTGGAATATCCTCCTAAACAGTAAACACAGAGGACGGGAGGCCAAGAACGGTC
Source organism: Amphiprion ocellaris (assembly GCF_022539595.1). Taxonomy (NCBI): domain Eukaryota; kingdom Metazoa; phylum Chordata; class Actinopteri; family Pomacentridae; genus Amphiprion; species Amphiprion ocellaris. The sequence goes on along the minus strand of NC_072787.1, from coordinate 14,555,967 downwards.
AAAATATTTACAGCAGTGTGGCTCTGCACGTTGATTTAAGCAAGACGAGTACGAGTCTTTGGAACAATGCTACACAGCAGAGGAAGCCAAACAAGAAATGGCCTCAGGGCACAAACAGAAGTAACAGTACGGCATCCTACATCCAAAACGATGGGGCCCCTGCACACATACACTTACCTTCTTTGTCTTTTGGAAATACAGTTCTGGGAGAGCATGTAACCAGTAGCCCAGCTGACAAATGAAGTAGAATTTCATCTGGAATCTGAAAGAAAACAAGAAATTTAAATGTTTTACAAGTCAGATTCATAAATGAAGCGCTTAACAGTGACTTCCAAGCCTAAAATTACAACTTACGGCATGAGTGCATGTGGATATCCCTCCCACAGGTTGACTGGATTGGACAGGAAGTTTTCCTAAAAACAAAGAAGCTTTAAAGTTAATTTTTTTTGCCTTTTTCGGCTTTATTTGATAGGTGCAGTGGAGACAGACAGGAAAGGAGGGAGGAGAGTGGGGGGAAGACATGCAGCAAAGGGCCACGAGCAGGAATCGAACCCGGGCCGCTGCGTTTGGGAAGCCCCTGTACATGGGTCACCTGCTTAACCCGTTGAGCTATCCGGGCGCCCAAAACAAAGAAGCTTTAAAATACGTTTTTGGGCTTAAAACATGAGCACATGCCAGTTGAAAACTATACGTACAGAAAGCAGGATGCTGGTGCCCCAACCAAAGGAGAATAAGTAGAAGGCGCTGAGCTGGCCTGACTCATTAAACTTGCTGTGTTTGGTTTTGGAGAAGTGCTTCTTCCTGTTGATTTTCTGCGAACACACACCATAATGTAAAAATGCGGAACTGTTCACAGAGATTAAAGACTGCGTACTGGAGTGTCTTTCGTTGTCTCACTTACGTCCAGCACGTACTCCTGGATGATGGCGTGCATGATGATGGCCACCAGCATGTAGAAGAAGATGGTGGCCAAGTCCTTGATGCCGTGGTGGAAGTAGTTCACAGCCGTCTCCTCGGGGGCTTCTGGAGAACACACAAGTCATGCAGTGACAGTTCATTTGTATCCAAAATGTCAGATCCACCCGCCGCATGCAGGCTTTTGATCCTTAATATTACCTGCTAAGCTGCTTAATTTAATTCAGTCAAGTGATTCACAAGTTTAATAACCTTAATTCCTAAGGTGAGGTGTTCGGATTAGTGAGTCTCAACTGTGCAGTATTACGCCACTGAGAAAATGCCTGACTCATAGACTGTATTAGCACACTGTCACACTCTTCTGTCTTTCTACAGTTACATATTTTCTCTTCAGCCTGCAACTCTGTATCTGTGAAACAGAGATAGGCGGTATATGAACACAGTTTCCAGCAAACAGTTTGAAAAAAAAAAAAAAAAAAGCCTGAGTGGTACCCCTTTGCCCACCGTTAATGGAACCACATGAAGAAATCAATCCAATTGTTTGCAAAAGTCAGCACTAACAAAAAAAAATGCAATAGCGTTATTAAATTTGCCCCAGTGCATTCGCTGCAGAGAGACTTGGGTGCTGCATGTTATTTGTCTTATTAGATAGAAGCGGTAAATAAGTTACAGAGGTAGGTAAGTGGTGAAGTCTCACAGATAAGGACTGGAACACCAGCCGGCAGCCTGCAAACCTTCAGCCTGTGCACCACAGTGTGAATAAGTACTCAGATGGTGCATTCCTCTAACAGTATCTGAAGTTGGCAAAGAAATTGTTAACCTTGAAATGAGCAGGACTTGAATTGTGAGGCCTATATTACACCTTAGCACAAATTCGCCTGGCGCAACCTTGCCACAAGAGAACTTTATAAATCAGGCGGACTAAATTTAGCTCTAAAGGGAAAAACGAGCTCTCAAATGGGTTTGTGTAAGGCCACGTAAGTACCGCTCTGGAATCCAAATGAGAGGCTTCCAGCAAGAAAACTCACAAGAAAATACTGCATTATAGACTAAAGACCAAACATTCACACATCTTCTGAAAACATCTGTTCTCACCACGTGCCGATATTTAACTTACCGTTTGTTGATATGGTGACGTTGTATTGGACAGTGATGAATAACACTGCAAACTTTGAGGTCACCTGTAGATAAAAATAAAATAAAATAAACAGTATCGTGAAAATACCCACATAGCTATTTATGGCAGTCATGTAAACCTGGACCAGACAAATGCAATTATGCACAACACATGTATAATGTAATTTCACACAGGTTACAAGGGTTACTAAGTCTTTATTTTATATACACACACATATATATTTTTTTTTTAAAATTTTATATATCAAGGATACCCTAAAGGTTAGACTTTAACTGAGGCTTATTGTACATAATAGTATTAAAAAGAAATGAACAAATTAGTTTTAAAGTTTTATTTGAACAATATATTTGAATAAAATTCAGGCTTATAATACTCAAATACCTGCCAGAACTATGCAACCATGTGGGAGTTACACAATACAAATATGGCAACAACAGATAAGGGTGATAAAGCAACATCAAACTACTTTTTTCAGTTTTTCATTAAAAAAAAAAATCAGGGCTCTAACTCATGAATATGCCAATTGTCGTTTAATCTGTCAAATATCTAAATAAAAGGTCCCATATTGTAACCCTTTTTATTGTGTTAATGTATGTCTAACTTGTCTCCAAAAGGTGCATTTTAAGTTTGAGCTCAAAATATTACACAGCTGGTTAAATCTATTCCTGGTTTTAGCTGGATAAATGGGATGTTTCTGTGTATTGAGCTTTAAATCCAGCAGAGCTGCTGATGCCTACACCCTTTTCATTTAACATATATGTAACCAGTGAAATTATTAATGAAGATTAATCTTGAAAGCTAATGTTCAAAAACAATTTTAAAAAAAATAACAATTTTGCATAATATGGGCCCTTTAATTGATGAGTTGCTTGGTTTATAAAATGTCAGAAAATTGTGAAAAATGTCAATCTTAGCAAAAGATCACAGCCTCAAATATCTTGTGTCATCCACAACCTAAGGATATTTATTTCATTGATATAAAGAAGAAAATTAACCAGAAAATAATCAAATTCAAAAAGCTGGATTTAAATAATTTTTACATTTTTCAAAAAAAAATCTAATTAATTTAGTTGTAGTTTAATTATTAAAATAGTTGACGGCTGATCACTTAACTGCTGCAGCTTTACTACAAATGATAAATAACCTTTATATATGCATATGTATAACTGTGCTATTAAAGTGAAATTTCAAAAATGATCCATCCATGCAAATGCACTGGAGGAGCAGCAAACACAGATGTATCAAGTTACCCAAATAACAAGGCTGCACGTCCCTCCTTCACAACAAAATAGCTACGTGGGCGATAAATTAGTAGTAAGTGCAGCTAAGAAGCGCTATTTGTCCTTTGGAGCGTAATTCTGAATAAATTAATATTTTACTAAATATTTCTGCGGCTATTCTGCTACAACACATACGCTGCGGCGCCTGACAGAAATTTTATTTTGGAAGGCACACACGGGAAGCAGTTTTAATTTCTAGCCAATGGACACTGGCGGCGTTGCTTTTTTTACTGAGGATGAAACACGCTTGAAAATGAACCATATTTGAGTTAAAGCAGAGCAAAATGCATGCCAGAGACGGTCAGTGGTTGTGTGATTGGGCGTCTGCTGTCAACCTGCAGCCTCTAGTTCCTTTTCTAAAAACGCTCTTTAGCTCCAAGGACAACTTTCAGTTTTGGTGCAAGCGGGTTTCGGCGATGACAGCCCTCTCAATCGTTGTGTGATTGCCACGTAACACATCTACGCACAAACTAACCGCGTCCAGACTGTTGCAAAATAAAGCAGCCACCGAGATGCTACGGCTACAGCGATGCAAACTTGCAACACACTGAAACATTTGCACCAACCCGATTGCGCATAAATAACTTTTAAGTGTTTTTTTCCCCCCACTCACGCTCACAAACCGCAGGGCCTGGAGAGAAGTCGTTTGAAATATCGATTCGAGGATGAGAAGCAGCCAGACGGAAAATAAACTCGAGATAATTTAATATACGGAATACACTGATGATTGGCTGCAGGGTCGAGTTCGTACAGGCGCAAAATAAAAAACCCAGGCGAGGCCACGGCGCACAGAAAACTTTCGATCAGGGGAGGAAGTAGAGTGAAGAATGGATCAGCCAGCCATGTCAGTTTCCAGAAGAACAGATGGGGAGTATTCGGCTTTCTGTCCACCAGCAGTCGGTCCACTGCGCCCTCCGAGCATCCCCTCCGACGCGCGACCCACTATTAAAACCCATTCAACATGTGGACTTACCTCAAACATCAGCCCGAGGAGGAACACCATAGCAACACAGGAAACAATATCTGCATGGTTCTGGATGACAAACTCATGGCTTAGCACCGGCGGGTTCTTGTTGGTCTTTTTTCGGATCCCCATGTCGACGCGATTCCGTCCAACTTTTGCTTTTACGCAGCGCAAATGTGGCCTTTTTTCCTCTATCAAATGACACGATATTCTTCTGTTCGCTCAAAGTCCCCCTCCTGCTTCCTACATGCACAGGGCCAGGCAGCAATTGAATGGCGTGTCACTCTTCTACTAGTGGGAGGATCCACGGAGAGAGCCACTGCGATTGACCAACGAGGCTCTTTACGCACAGGAGAGGAAACAGCTGGGGCTCTCTGTCGCTGCCTAGAGGTTTGGAGTGTAAGGAGTAGTTCAGTGCCTGAAGATGGAAACTGTTTTCAACCATAACTTACACTCAGGCTCAGATTTTGGAGTTACTGACCAAAGCTACAACCTCCAAAAGTCTTGTTTCCAAATGCAAAAAAGCAGATTTATGTTCCCATTTTGAATCAATATAAGAGCATTGTTTTTTCATTTTACATTCAGATTTTTTCATGTTTCCCTTTAAAACCCTCTCCCATCTTTCCAGTAGCTTCTCCTCAGTGTAAAATGATGCTCTGCTGCTGCGCAAAAATGCCTCATGCTGTGATTTGGCTGCATCTCCGTGCGCTAGGACTGCTTCTGTGCGCTTGCAACACATCTTTCCGATTTGTGCTCTCCACTCACATCTTTGTGAATCAGCCCCGTCAAGAGACGCCGTAAGGGGCAAAGGAAGTGCACATGCAAAGAAGCAATGAGGATTGTGTTGGTCAGTGTCATACACAGCATTCAACTGGTGGTGGACATTTGTTCTACAAATGTCTGAGAAGCAGTCTGGGTGACATATCTGATGACAGATCTCATTCTTGCAACAGATGTAAACTCTCACCGGTTGACCACATGCACATGTTTTGGTCATGCCCCAAACTTACTGAATTTTGGCGTGGCATCTTTGATACCTTAGGAAGGGTCCTCTGCCGTACAGTCAACCTTGACCCCATCGTCTCTATTTTTGGTTTGCCCCCAACACTCGGTTGGTCCAAATCCTCACAACGCATCATTGCTTTTACCGCCTTGCTTGCCAGGAGGCTCATTCTCCTTAAATGGACTCATTCATTTCCACCGACACATAATAGATGGATTCAAGAAATTTGACAATGCATGAGACATGAGAAAATCAGATTCTCCCTTAAGGGTTCCCTACAGGCCTTTCACGAAATCTGGCAGCCTTTTTTACTTCATATAGACACCTTGCATATTGAAGCTAAAAAAACCAATGAACCACTGAGCTGATGATTATGTTTATTATTTTTATTTATTATTTCTCCCCTCCTCTCTTGTTCTTTTATTAATTTTGGTACATTATTTCTCCACTTATCGATACATCCTATCATCTGATTGTCCAGTCCATTTTGTTACTTGTGGTATGAATGAGTGCGACTGAGGGAGTTGTTTGGGTAGAGAAAGGGTACTTGCCCTCTAATGCACCTTGGTTTCAAAGAAGACATTATTTTAAACTGTAGCAGGGTTTAATACTTTGGAGATATGACCACAGTTGTGCATCTGTAATGTGTTGGTATATCTCTAAAAACATTTGCCAAAAAAACAAAGATTTTGTTCAACAATTTAAAAGAAGTGCTTATATCTTACGAAGCGTCAAACAAAAAACTGGATATCACTCTTATATCTGTCTTTTTAATACAAATACAGCTGGTTGCTGATTAATTTAGTTCATCAGAGAATCTGCAGAGACAAACAGCTAATCTTGCTGCCCTAAGATGTAACAAAATCAACCACCAGCTCCCCCACTCTCTAACACATTACATCTCATCTATTCAGTCAGTAGAACAAACAAATTGAGGCGGAAGTTGTAGTTTGGGCGGGGTTTATGTAGCCCACTGGATGACTACCAGATCCTCTTTAACTGGCATTGTCGTGTGATAACAACTTTCCAGGGAGTCACCAAAGCTGCGCAAAGAACAATTTTCTGTCTGTTTTCATATTTGCTGCTCAGATACAAACTTCAGTCTTCTCATCGAAAACAGTCCCAAAATGTTGAACTCTTTTCAGTCAAAATGCCACAAGGTCACATAAACACATTGCAGACCAGGAGCATGTGGTATCTCAGCTCTCATAAGAGGTTCTGTAATTCTTCAGGATACATAAAGAAGAAGAGTTCAGTCGGGACCCAGAGCTCATTTTTGTATATCTCCTTCTACAAGTTTTATCCAGTTTCATTATTAAAAACAATTAAAGATTAAATCGATCTTTGATCTGTGTGAATTTCCCACTTGCTGATGTTGAAAATCACTGCATTGCACAACAGGGTTCATAGGTTTTCACTGAGATGAGGTGAGTGTAGTTTAAGTAAACACATTCAGTAATGCCAATTATACTGCAATATTTACCCAAAGTTGTTCACATGAGCTAATTTTATACTTTCAGACCACTTCTTCTCTTTATAATTTACACAGGTTTACTTTCATTTTGAGGTTTGTACATTAGGAGTGTCTGCCTTCTGGAAATCTTGAAGTTCAATATGGTTATTGATACCAGATAAGATCAGTCACACGCTTGCAGTAAGTATTTAGATTACAGGAAAGCCAACGTGGGAAGTGTTACATCACCTTTCCCACCCTGTGTGTTCAGTCCAGTTGAAAGACACACCTATGTCTACATTCAGGAGTTTTCATTTCTTGATATCGAAAATATATCTGTGGGGAATTCCAGGCTCTTCACCATTTGCTGGCTGACTTTTTCTAGCCATTCCCAAAATGTTTTACGAGTTCTAAAGAATTGAGGACTGCTACAGGGAAGAGTGAAGTGTGCCACAGACACTCACACACACCCAAATACATACAGACACGGGTTATTACATAATTATCTTTGTATCCGGTTTGACCATATACGTTCTGTAACAGTTAAGGTGGGGCTTTCCACATGTTCAGAGAAAGAGGACAGCCACATGTCGAGCTGTTTGCTTCTGTGACTGTACACAGCTCTCTACCACGGGAAGAATGCACTCGTAAGTTCAAATTTTTTCGTCTATTTGTGTGTGAGAGTGTTTTGTAGTAGTTGTGATCGTAGTAGGATGACATGCACTGATAACTGTGTGGAATTCTTTAAGCAGGATGTAATCAAATTGAGATTTGAAGATCAGCTCAGAATAGTTTATAAAGCAATTTCCTGAAAGTGCAGTAAGTTAAACAGCAATGGATTTGTTTTGTGAACGTGAAGTCATTTGCCTTTAATTTCTCACAAATGGAATCTCACTATATATATTTGTTGTATGCATTTTGTTGTATGTTTATATATTTTGTGAGCAAATACGAACAGTATATAATGCTGTTGTGTCATAAGCACGACAAAAATATCGTGTCTTGCATAAGAGTTCTCATTATGTCATTTTATTATCATTATGGATAATGTCATTGATTGTTTGTCCATTACATTACTATGTATGCCACTTATCAGGACTTGATATACTAAAGCATTTGTGGCAGAGATCGAAGGGCAGGAAAATACGATGCAGTATCTGACTGTTGCTGCATTTCAACACTTCAGCTGACAGGAGCAGAGTTTTGTTTTACATTGTGGTAAACTTGTAAACTGACAAATGTTCAGAACACTGTTTTTTTTTTTTTTAATTGATAATGATGTTTTTTTCTATTTGCATTATTTTTGGCAGATTGACCAGAATGGAGAGAGTCCACAGCAGCTTTTCTCAGGAAAGTTCAAAGCAAAACCGAGCATGAATAACTTTCTAACATTCACTACGGAGGGAAACTTGTAGCTCAATCGTCCAATTGATGACACGATGCTTCAGTCAGACAACCAGTACTCCAAACTGCGATGGTCATTAACCCTTGCTGGACTCTTCTTCTATGTGTTTGACATATGGACAGACGTTGGACTGGCTCTGAAGTTTTTCCAGGACAGGCACTATGTGTGGGGCGGACTGACTGTAATGTTTGTTCTGACTGGGCTGCTGGTCACCCAGATCTTCAGCTTTGCCTGGTACTGGGAGGATATGAGCAATGTTTTCATAAACCCGCAGGGAAAATCAAGCATATCAGGCTGGTCAAAATGTGGACTTGCTGCCCTGCATGTATTTGGAATGGGCATCTTCACCAGGTATGTTGTATAAATGGTGACTCTGATACGACCATTGCAGCCTAACCCTCAATCTTCAGATTAATATGAGCTGCTTGCGAGTGCCTGCACGTTCTGACTTGAAATGTGCTGCGTACTTATCATGCACGTTGGCATGGCGTTATGGAATGTGTAAACTAGAATAACCACATTCAAGCTGTAGTGCATTGTGTGACGATAGAAACAAGACTTGCACATGCAGTACTGTCTGTGCAGCAGAAAAACAAAGTCATTCATGAGAAATGTTTCGCATAATGGCCACCTGTCTCACTTTGTTTCCGTTGTGTTTGGCCTGTTGCTAGGTATTATCACCTTCTGAAGAAAGGCATCAACGTGATTTGGACGTCAACAGATTCCTATACAGAGGAAGAAATCAGGGATGAGCACAAGAGGCTGTTTGGTATGGCGACTGATCTGAGCATGCTGAAACTGTTTGAGGCGTTCCTGGAGAGTGTCCCCCAGCTCCTTTTACAGCTTTACATAATACTAGGCCACGATGAGGGCTCAGTCATGCAGTGTAAGTAGACTCAGAAGGTGATCTGCTGTTCACAGACCTACAGAATCATTATTTATACCACCTGTCTTTCCTTTCAGATTTATCTGTGGCCTTCTCCTTCTTCAATGCTGCCTGGGCGTTGGTGGACTATCGCCGCTGTCTCCGCAGGTCTCTTCCCCACATCAGAGAGATGCCCTCTGGCCTCCCCACAGCCATCTACCTCCTTTACAAACTCTGCACCATCACCAGCCACATTCTCAGCTACAGCCTCCTCCTCATGTTAAGCGCCTACAGCACAATAGCCCTCACTGTCATCTGGCTGCTGGGGACACTATGGACACACTTGCTTCACACCAACTTCTGCGAATCCAGAAGCCTCGAAATTCTCTACCGGGCAGTCGTAGGAGTCATCCTCATGTTCACCTTTTTCAACGTGAAAGGACAGAACACAAAAGTACCCATGATCATCTATTACTTTTTCTACTATGTTGTAAATCTCGCGGCCCCAATATTGTTGGCTTTTTTAAAGCAGGACCTGCAGACAAACACATTTTTGCTGGTAAGCATTGGTTTAATCTATGGATGTTCAGTTCTGGGGATGCTGTGTCTCTTGGTGTACTATCTATTCCTGCACCCCAGGGGGAAGCAGCGTGAGGCGGATGAGGTGGACGGCCTGGGAAAAGAAACAGAAACAACAAGCAGAATAAGGAAATTCTTGCAACCTTGATGAAGGTCCTTTGAAACTGTTTCCATGGCTTGATACAGTGAGAAGACACAGAAATACATGCACAGGTTGTAAATCTTAAACAACAGTTTGACAAGTAAAAGACATAGAGAGAGATGTCATCTTGATATTGTGCTTGTAAGTCACTAATACTATTGTCAGTTATCTTTTAGTATTTGGAGGTAAAGCTTGCATTGTCAGTATTCATGTAAATAGATAGCTAAACAATTAATCACGATATATTTCAATGTGTAAAATAATTTCAAATATATTTATTCCTTACTTATTTATTCCTATCATATCTAAGAATCTGCTAATCTTAATGAAGGCCAAAAATATCTTAAAACCAACACAGACCACTTGTCATCAAATTTAAAAAATATGTGACAGTTGGAAATCAACTGTTTTTGTGTTGTTTTGATGGTATGGTATGCATACAATGGCATACAGATAAAATCTAATCTATAACTGCAATTTGGCCTTCCTTTGCATCTTGAAAGCTTGTTAGCCAGTGCGTCATATTACCAGTCTGGACATTTACACTTTGTATTTGTCAAAAGTTAGACAGCTCAGTCATCTCCAATTGTATCTTAATATTGACACCTAATAGGTAGTATTTTGTGTGTCACAGGTGTAGGGCCACATTTCTAGGACCCTTTTTTTGTCAGCACCAACACCTATTGAATTAGATATCCAAGGGAGTAGCACATATTGACGCAAGAACCACATTTCTGGCCAGTATGGAAGGAAAATATAGAATGGATACTAAATGTGAATAAAGTTTGATTTGTCTAACATTGAAAACAATTCACTGAGGTGTTGTGTCAGCCTCTGTCAAATCTTTCAAATTATGCAAAGTGCATAATATGCTCAAAATGCAACCAAGTTAAATTGCAGGGCAGAAAGTGGTACTTTGCTTAACTAAACCTTTAAAGCTATAATTTTTTTAGTTCAGAATTACTGTTTGGGTAGAATGAACTTTTGAAAACTTAAGTAGTTGGACAGAAAGACGCACTTTAGTTATCACCCAATTCAGTAGGTGGGGTTGTTGTGAAAAACAGGGGTCCTAGAAGTGCGGTCCTGAAACTGCAGCCTCATTTATACCGGATGGCGACATGATCTAGGTTGACTGTTTGTGGTAACAGTGATGTTCAGTGCTACTGTGGGTTTGTCTTTTTTTTTTTTTTTTTTTAATTATTTGGTTTGGTGGCCGGCACTAGCTTAAAATAAAGCTGTAACTAATGATGTTGTTGCTACCTTTTAATCATTCAGTCAGTAAAACATCAGAAAACAGTGAGAAAAGCGCATCATAGACATAAATCCCAAGGTGGCAACTTGTTATGTCAGAACACAAAATATTAAATGCATTATAATAGAAGGGCGCCCAGAAATACCTACAAATTTACATAAACAACAATCCTCCTTTACTGCAGACATAATATTGACTATTTGGTTAGTACGTACAGATATTTTATATAGATCTGTAGTACTTATGCTCAACACAGGATGGCGCCATTATCTAGGTTGACTTTTAAAGGTGGTCCAGTGCTGCTGTGGGCCCACAAACTGTATGTGTGGGCCACAATAACCAAACTTATAGTCAGAAAACATGCAACAATACTTCAGGCCCAGGTCAATAATTTTCTTATTACCCTTACTTCATCACGGCTAACATTTCTAACTCCCAGTTAGATATAATCTTACAAAACACTTCGGTGCTTTTTTAAAATCATAATCTCCTTAAACTGTATTGATTCATGTAACTCCTTAATTATATTATTCAGTCCTTTGTGGCTGGAATGTGTGTTAATTGCCTTTTTTTAAAAACACCCTCCCCTTGGAGTGTTCCTTTAGCTTAATTGTAATGAAAAATGATAACAAAAATGCTTAACTGATCCCTATTAAAGAAGAGGATCAGATATAGTTTAACGAGACCTGGAGAAGATTCGAGATCATGCTCGATGACAGTCCTGCCGGACAGATGTTCAAAGGGGAAATCTTATCACCTGAGCCACCTCACTGGCCTTGAACTAAGCTAAAAATACCAGCTGCTACTATGATCTCTCTCATCCTAATGTGCATAAACTGACAGGACGCAGCTAAACATTTCCCCTCCCCCTCAGAAAACATGAAGACGGGGGTCACAGATGAGCTAACTAGAAATAACAAACCAGTGCTTATTTTGTTTTGACTACCAGCAAAATATTGTGCGAGTCAATCCGGAGAGCTCGGGACACTTTTTCTTCCTCGCTGGGGTAGAAGCGGGGGGTGGAGGGGGGTTTGGCCCAGTGTGAGCTCACCTGGGAGGAACGCTGACAAACCACAGGGTCCGGAGAGCACACGGTGGTTGTTGGCACCCGAGTAAGTGCGGCCTCTCCCCTCCTCTCCCCTCCTCTCCCCCACCTACCCACCCCCTCTTCCTCTAATTCAGCCAAACTCCGAGCTTTCTGACTTGTTTACTCCAAGAGGCCACTTTAACTTTCATCTATCAGTTGCGCTCTGTCAGAAGCACTCCATAAAATGACAAATTTACTCGGGGAACTTTTGTTGGGGAGGAAATAAATCACTGCCAGGTAGTTACCGCACACAATTCAGTTTTACTGTGGAGCTGCAGTGGACAGAATCTTCTATTTTTATCTGTTAAATGTTTTTTTTTTTTTTCCACTGCATGAACAAAAATGTCCTATGAAGTTTGTTCAAATAGACACAAATGTATAAGTTAGATGATAATTCTGGCTTACCTCTGAGACTAAGGGGAGGTATTTGCACCTGCAGGGACTCGTCATTAAAAAGAAAACAAAATTGCATCATCGTTTGCTTTTAAGATGATTAATGTTCCCCTCTCTGCCCTCTACTGTATATTTCCTTTGGTTCAATGGACTAATGCGATGTAAACCTGCCAAAGGGACTTTTATTGGGAGAAGACGCATGTGTCCTGGACTGGAGTCCTAAGCAGTCTCTCCCTCTTTTGTTGTCCTTTGCTTTTGTCGAGCTGCACATACTTTTGGCTGTGACTCACCCCTGATAGCACTGCCAGGGAGCAGTCACAAGCCATTGGGATGAAACATGTTGAGTAAAGCATTACCTCCCTCTCTCTAGGAGAAAACAAGCAGAGAGAAGTCTGGCGTTGACAACCTCTCTGTAATTTCCACTTCTGGCACTGAGAGCTTAATACCCAGTAATCTCTCACTCTGATCTCACTGAAATGCACCTCCAAAAAAGCTGGAGAGCTCGGTGAGAATCTGAGAAACTAGAGGCAAGTCAGAGATGATGATATGTGAAAGCGCAAGTTTAATCTCAAATGCACCGCAGGTTGGGATTTTGTGCTGAACGCTGACCACTGAGTGGATCTTATCGAACACACACAACAGGGCGAATGTGCAAACACAAAGACTTGTACGCTGCCGTCACTGTCAGCAGCCCAGTTTTGTCTGATTGAACGGCACTCAGCGTCTGCATAAACAACCTTGACCATTGACCTTTCCATAACCACCTCGAGACTTTTCACCAAATCTTATCTTTTTGTTTTCCATCACCACATCCTGTAACAGCCGGTCAGGAGGGGGACATTCCTGGCGTATACCATCCCCACAATTTGTACAGACACAATAAACCCGGGGAGGCAGGCTGTTTTTCATTAGGGCTTCAAAGTCCATATAAACCATGATTAATGAAGCCCTGAGATGCTGTATGTCTTTAATTATTATGACTTGACTGCTGCACCAGCGCCTCAGATGCATTAGCAAAGTTGGCGATCTGTACATGTCTGCCTGGCTCACTCTGACATGGCAGCTTCGCCTCCTTCTTGGGAGAATTCCCCGAATGTGGAGGAGGATGAGGGTCGGAGGGGAGTGATAAAACCCCCCATTTTTTTTTTTTTTTTTTTTTTGCAGTGGCACAAAAATTTCTTTAATCACTGTACATGCACACGTACAAATTAGTTTGGGCAGTGACAGATTGGAGAGCAGGCTGAGGATAATTACATGCAGTGGGCTGGTGTGTGATCAGAGCGTGGCATTGCATTACCCAGAGGGTTCTGTAAATAAAGTCCTCATGCAATGAATGAGGAGATTGTATAGTGCATTATGCCATGCACAATAGCCCCACCATTGTTACTATTTGGATTTCTGCTCCGGAGTAGCTGTTGGTGTAATATGACAGGAGCTGCAAAAGGCAAGTCAAGCTGGGCTTAAGCAGAAAATACTGTAGGTGAGGTCAGTTGTTACCATACATCTGACATAAGGCAGCAATTTACATGCAGTAACTAGTCACATAAGGTGGGGAATTAACTTTACAGGTACATCTTTAGTCTCTGAGGACCTTTTCGTTTATTTAGATATGTATGAACGTTAATCTGGAGCACCGTTCGGTTCTGATGTGGCTACCTCTTTTACTCCATGTGAAAAGTTTCTTTTTACACCTGGGAATATCCTCAAACATCCACAGATTTGTACTGCTGTCATCAGAGCAGCTCCAGCAGGTTTGATGTTTAGGGCTATTTTGGACTGAAAACTTGTTGGGTAAATAAAAGAGCAGCTTTAATCACCTCAAGCTTTCAGATTTTCCCAGTCGGTTTGTGTATTATACTTGGAACTGACTACTCTTTTCTATTCATGCTAACACACCACCGTGTGACAGAAAAATAATAGTCCTTAAATGTTTCTTCAGAAAACTCTCTGGTTCTTTTTGACCACTTGAAGAGCTTCTTTATTTAGGGGATGCTTCTTTGTGTACTTGATGTGGTTCTACAAAGCAATACAGGTTCTTCATTTTCATTTGAGTTATTTGGTTTGATGGCATATAACAGTGCAAGATGCTGAGCTGAAACCAACAATATTTTTTGTTCTTGATTAATCGTTTGGCCTATAAAACATCAGCAAACAGTGAAAAATGTTCATTGCAATTTCTCAGATCCCAAGCTGGCATCTTGTAATATGTTGTTCTCTCTGACCAACAGTCCAGAACCCAAAATATTAATTGTATTATAATGGAATGGACCCAGAAATCTTTTTCTGCTAAAAATTAAAAATAAATATTACTAATCCTATTATCAAAATAGAACCATGTCTGTCCCCAAAGAATTATCCTGAAAATGTTTTCTAAAGGAACCAGTTTTTTGCTAAAGTCCTTTGTAGTGTCTTTTTTGATGCCTAAAGGAACACTTTTTGATGTTTCTTCTTTAAAGAACCTTGGCTGTTGCTCCTTCTATTGCATCACTATGCAAAAGTTTTTAGATTCCATTTAGCATTTATTTATCTGAGTGTTTTGTTTCCTCCCCAAAGCAAATCACACAGTTATTCGTGGCTAAACAAATGGAACATAAACGCTAGAAAAAATCCCAGTTATCAAGCCAGTTTCCTACCAGCATGTCATCTTAGCCCTTTTTCAGCCCTTCACAAACACACGTGTGAGTCATCTTTAAAGCACTTCAAAGAATTGTTGGAGGCCTGAAACAAAGCGTACTTCCTCCTCTGTGTCTTGTCCAGGCAGTGGGACACAGAGACAAAGAGCACAGAGGAAGCTCATTTGTATAATCCTCATTTAGTGCAGGAGGTTTATGTTTCACAGCCATGGACCATCAGCAGCACTAACATAATGCTGCTACCCATCCTAGCCCTCACACACAGTCTCTCTCACACAGACACAGATAGAAAACAGAAGCCATGTTTGTGTTGGGCACACTCCCACAGCACACAGGATGATGGATTATCGACTGTTCCTGTTTATTTATGCTGCGCTGGGTAGAGGAATATGGGCAGAGACCTCATGCATACAGCCTATGTATAGTAAATACAATCAGCCGTAAAATAAGATTGCATATTATGAATGAGCAATGGGTTCCCACATACATGCACACACAGAAAGCACCGGGGTGCAATCAAACGCACACACACAAGTCTTTTTTTGCAGGGGAAACTTGTCTTGATTAACCTGGCCGGGGGAACCTGACATGTTTTTCCTTTTACGTCATGGCCGGTTCCCTGAGTGGCTCAGTGGAAGCCATCAATTCTAGTTTGTCTGCAGTTTGTCTGTTTGAATCTTTCGCTAATCTGGATTATTCATTGATGGCCTGCTGGCCTTGTACAGGAAGCACTGAGTGATGACTGCTGTTGTGTATTTTTGTCAGACATCATATTTCATTCTTCCTTGTTTTTTTTCTGTCAAAATTGCATCAATCATGTGGGCCCTTTCCTTTACACATTTGTCTGGCACTCTGAAATATGTTTTATTTTGTCTTAAAGTCCCCTCTGATTAGAGCTTTATCCCACTGAGACGCACAAACAATAAAAGAGTCTTCAGATAAGGAAATGATTATCATGATAATCCATGAAAACAGTAAGGAGGTGCACAAAGCATCTGTGATTTTACGACTATGAGGGACAAATGCTTTTCTCTCATACAGCTTCTCTCTGAGCTGCGTACACTACAGCTTATCACCCCCTTGACAATTTTCTTTTTCGCCCACTATCAGAGAGTCCATAGATCTTGAGTGGAGGAAAAGATGCTATGCCTGATTATAACAAGAGGTCAGGTCTTTGATGCTGGTACGGTGAAATTTGTTATACGTTAAGCCAGTGCTAATGTGATTATGGACATTGATCCATTAAATCTACTGTAAAAACGCAGCCTACACTAGTTTTGAACTCGATACTGAGAAGAAATGTGAGAGGTGAAACATTAAAGACGCTTTGATGTAATATTTAACCCATCTGCAGCGAGCGGCGGGGGGGTGGTGGTGGCCATAAAACGCATTTTGGGCCACAGCAAGAGGGACAGGCCGCTGTGAGAAATGGGATGTGTGATTTTTTCTCTGGTTTCTTGCGGTGCCATTGCAGTGTGTGCACGAAAAGGGGCAACTGCCTGTCATGATTACCCTGGAGGACGTTTTATCAGGGCAATAAAATCAAGCTCTGTGTGGCTGGACTAGACTGTGGAACTCCCCCGCCTACTAGGATCAGGCCGAGCCTCAGCCTGGCACACTATTCCTCTTCTGCCATGGCCAATAAGGATAAAGCTTACCCCTAGTTTGCCCTACAAATGCAAGGAGCAGCACCTTCAAAAGCAGGAAAAAGGTTTGCAATTTTCAGACTGGCTGGAATGTATTCAGTTTTCCTTTTTAAGCAAATTATTTTACCACAGACCCTACAAAATGCAGCTGGATCTACCAACAAAGTCTAGTCTTTCAGATTAAAATTGTACCATTTCACTACTTTGTTTATTTATCCACATTTAAGTATTTTCAGCATATTTTACAGAAATTAAATGGATTTGTTTTTATTGATATCTATTTCCTATATATTGTTTAAATAATAATGAATTTAGGATTAATGCAGTTTTAATATTTGAATTTATCTTTAATTACACAAAATATTGCAAAAATTAGTTAGCTTAAAGAGATTTTTTTTCCCTCCATCATAATTAGATTTAGCGACTATATAGTTTTGGCAAGTGCATTGACTGTAAAAACCAAAGTTTGCCAGACTATTTTCTCATAACAACTAGTGGAAAAAGTTGTCAGTCATTTTAATTTTAGCTAAGTACAGCTATGACTATTTGATCAGCAACTTTAAACTTGACATAATCCTCTTGCCTTAGCAGTATCATAGATGGTTGTCTTTTCTGTGGGGGCAACAATTCATTAAAAAAAACAAAAACACACAAAAAAAAAATAGAGCAGAAATTACAATTTTTAAAAGGCATTAAATAATTTATAAAGTAAAACAAATTTGACCAAATATGTATTTGCATTTTACTCAAGCGGAAGCCTCCAGTGCTACAAAATGAAGTCAACACACAAGTGCCAACAACTGCAATTCCTCGAATGGCCACTAGAAGGTAGTTCCAAAAGCAACTCAATCCTCATGACTTCCATGTTAAAATGACCAACTTTACAGTAAAAATAAACATGTTTACAGCCTGGTACTAAAAACAGTTATGGTCTTAAGGACAATTTCTTGCTTCATATCGACTATACAGGGAATGCATTTTTATTTAACTCACTTGTTTAAATTGTATGGGTTCTTCAAGTTATGTATAATTAAATGTGTGACTGTTATGAGTGGCAAGTGGGTAGTATCACAGGATAGTACATATGTATGACCAACCTTAACTCCACTAAACCCGCATCTCTTTAACTCGTTTCTGTATTAGGCACTGTCAAGATGGTGATAGCTTCAGAATCGCTCTTCAGAGAACCTATATGTGTCGTGATGGAGGGTCCATCCATCGTTTTGCAACCTGGACACGACAATAACCTGGACACGACAATAATGATGTGCTCATTTCTTCATGTCTCTTAAGTATTAATGTTGCAGAGTGAACTGACGAATTCCATGCCTTTACAGGACCATTAGCAAGTGACTTCATTTTATTGTGGGTCAGCAGTAAATTCTCAGAGGGGATTCCACTTTTGTGTGAGTGTCTTGTTCTTTTTTCTAATTGTTATTTGTTCAGTACAGTGGATCTGTGGTGTATGAGACTAAGACCATATTAGGTAGTGTTGCCTGATTTTATGAGCCTGCTATGCACAGTTAATGCTGTGCAATTGATGTAAAATATATACACATAATAACAACTGTCTGTGATCATACATATGATGATTGATTGAGAATCAGGAATCAGATGATTAACTATAAACACATTTTACCATCAGAGAAACTCTTGTCTATAAGATTCAAACTTACTCAGAGTAGATGGAAAATTTTAAATCTTTCTCTAACAGACAGAAAGTTAGACACGTTCTTAGGTGAATGCTTTTCATTTGAGTGTCAAAAAGCTATCAGTATGGCATCTCACTGGGATGTCCACAGTGCAAGGCCCTTCAGTCTGGCCCATAATGCAACAAAGGTGTGGTGACTGAGTAATCTCCTTAAACAGGCTCCCTGGCAAGGCCACGGGTTCACTGCTGGGCCCCCGAGTCTCTACCAGAGGAAACTACACCCCCCTGAGATCCCAACTCAGATAAAACACACTGATGACATCACCGTCTTCCCCCCTCTTTAAAAAAAAAAAAAAAAAAAAAAAACATCCAAGTGGTCTTCCCTTATTAGCATGTGCAGTGTAGCGGGCAGCGAGAATAATAATGTGTTCTCTCTCTCACACTGACTGAACTATTTGAGTTGAAACCACAAAGGCCCAGGCAGCAGCCAAGCTAAATAACAGTCAGGGGGAAGATGGTCGAAGCATCACAATTAGAGGCAGTTTATTTTGTATTCTACCCACGCCAAAAGGATCACAGACTATAATTTGTGCCAGAGATGTTTGAGAGTTTATGCTGTTGGAGAAATCTGTGGAAAGCTTATGGAGGTTTCAGACAGAGGAGTGTGGTCAGAGGTGATGCTGGGTGAAAGTTGACCAGCGAAGTGGAAATGATACAAGAGCTGTTTTACAACGAATGCCGTACTGGCGTTGGATAAAATTCAAGCGAGTTTGCGTGAAGTTCAAGGAACATGCAAGCAAGCAAGAATGAATGAAGTGCCTTGTTCTTAATAGGGCAACGGAGAACTCAAACAAACACTCCCCGGCGTCCCAATCAACTTACTCTGTGATAGGAGCTCTAACTTTGACATAATTATTATTGATCATTTTATGGAGCAAAAGTATAGTTTATGCCACCCAAGGGTCCTGTCCAGGCTGGGCTCAATACATACCCAGAGAGGGCTCTGAGTTCAGGCAGGCACATGTGGGATTTCCCCACACAACACACACCAACACACACACACACACACACAGTTTCAGCATTATTATAAAGCTCTTTTCAGGATTTTTGGCTTGTGTACAGTATTTTGCTTTAAAGGCCTTTTGCTGCTTTCTTGACCCATGGGGTGACGTTAATCCACCAGACAGCTCTGAGTGGAATTTTTAGATTCATTAGACAGTTTATCTATCCATGTAGCCGCATGTTAGGTTCTACAAAAGCAGCAGCAATAATAATAATAATAATAATTTGCAATTATATAGCTCCTTTTGGGATGCTTTGCACATATAGAGAATGGTAGATTCGATCAGACTACAGGGTGTAACTTGTGCTGAGCGCCTGACCTACTGCAACATGAACAATAAAGCAAAAAAAACATAAGATATAATGATATTTTTGCTCATCAGATTCCAAAATTCTTATTCCTCTGGGCTAGTTTAATAGTTTAAATTCAAGTGTGCGATTTGGAATCAGTGTCACTATCTACAGACACTTCAAAATCTACAACCAAGTGTTCTTTGTGTCATTTTATCCAGTGAGAGAGGCTCCTGGCAGATGTGCGTCCAGTAGATGGCGGTATATGTACACCAAAGTGTCATCCACAGTGGAGGTTTTCCGGCCTTGCAGGGTTTCCAGTCGCTGACCGGCCCGAACTGAGCAGAGGCCAGCAGTCAGAGACACCTGATCGGCCTCATTATCCTCATCTCCACTCCGCACTAATTAGCCGAGCGGCCAACGCTTGACTTGGTCTCAAGCAAACTGTCCTTTGCCTAATTAGCTTTTTAATGAGCAGCCTTCAATGCAAGCGCTGCTTTAAGACAATAAAGCTGCCAAGTCGAGTTTCTTTCGGTGAACGTTTCTGCTTAAAATCGGCAAAATCACAGAAAGCAGCACATATAATACCATGATATGAAAATGTCAATTAAAAACAGGCGATAATAAAAAATTAAATCATGATAAATAATTAAAAACATAAAATAAAGCAGAATTAATTTGCGTAAAATTTAACGGAAATGCCAAAATGATTACTTATCCTTGTTAAAACTGCGAAATAAATTAGGCAAATATGATGAATAAACGGTCTAATAATTTTAATTAAAAATAAAAAACATAAAAAATATAATAATAAGGTTTTGTTTTTGCAATTCTAATAGCCGATAAGCGACATGATAAAATTTAAAAATGCGTTTTATTCGTGTTTTTCACATTAAAAGCATTCCACAAATTTAAATTGAATTTATATTTAAATTATTTGTTTATTTTATTTATTTCGCGAAAAATTGAACAAATAATTTTTAATTACTACTGCATTACTCATGCTGTAACTATGCAAATAAAACATTGCTATTAAATTATAGAATGCATTGAAATTATTATTATTATTATTATTATTATTATTATTATTATTATTATTATTATTATTATTATTATTACATTGTGTGCAAGTCGAAGCAGATGAATAATTCACCGCGATATTATCTATCGATTGACTGTACAGGACAGCAGTGATCCGTGCGCAGCTCTCCGGTGCGCAGCAAATATGGGCAACAGCAAACGTCTCGCTCACAACAGCGAGGTGATCGATAATCTCGGCAGTTTTTCGGGACAGTGGGGGCAAGTCACATGACGGCAGATTCCATGAGAGGGGCAACACGACAGGGCCAACCTTGACACTAAAAGGAATATTGAGTTTCAAGGCAGCGAGAAGTTCAGGTTTCATACCAAACATGAAGTGGCCACAATTAATGAAGCCGGAAAATTACAGTTGGAGGTCTGCAAATAAGCCCACTGATAGGCCTGTAGGTTGAAATAGGGAACACTTTTTTGTCTTTTTTTGTTTTTTTTTAAGTAAATGTTAAACAATTTGTACATAAGGATTGGATTCCAACTCAATATGTCCACAAAACTTCCAATCCAGATTAAAAATCGCTTTTCACTTTTGATTCAGATCTGCCACTAGTGCTCATGCTGCCTTCAATAATGTTCCCACCTGTCCTGGAAAGTGATAAAGCTCTTCATCTCACTTGCATGCTTTGCCAGGAAGTGACGGCCTAATGCTCCTACTTAATGATTTCCACAGGACAGGCTGCGCATGACAGACGCCAGAGAATCAGCCCTCATCACACACACGCACACACGCACACACGCGCACACACACACACACACACACACACACACACACACACACACACACACTAACCAATACTATCTATCAGAGGGACACTACACTTGGTCCAGTGCATCTCAGCCTTGCCTGTGTTTATATAAGCTTGATTTTCACAACTGGAAAGTAATAGCCATCTGCCCAAGCAGGCTGCGGGGGTATCATGTGTGAGCAGGTAACCGGCGGCTATTAAAATCACATACACTGGGTTTCTCTCTCTCTCTCTCTCTCTCTCTCTCACATACACACACACACACACACACACACACACACACTCACACGCATTGCAAGAGTCTAAAAGAGAAGGGGACAGACAGACATGAAATATAGAGCAGGCGCCTGTCTGTCAAAAACTCTAACACTGGCAGGACATACCAGGCAAAAGAACATGGCACCGATGATGGCGATGATTTATAGGTGTAATATGTGATAAAGCCACGCTACAAGGCTTCCAGCTAGAGACATGAGGGCGAAAGTGTAGCTGATATAGAAAGTCAGGGGAGTGAAATGCTTCTTTTTATAGAAATATATCACATTGCTGGAGCCTTTTTTTTTTCTTAGCAGGAGCAGAAAAACTCATGTAGAGCAGCCAGACGGGCTAACGGCAGATCCAGGATGTGCTCATGAGCAGAGTGACAGGTGAGCGGAGTCCAGGTTAGCTGCATTCCCAGGGCCTCGTCTCCCCAGGTAGTGTGGGAAGGCCGACACCCCCCTCCGATCGGCCCCTCCTCAAAGGGAATGTGCGACCCCGTGATGACATATGACCTCTTCAATGGCCCTCCCGAGCCGCATCTGTCATTTCCCACAATCCCGGTCTCATTTTCATCTCACGGTAAGCTCGAAATTACAGGAAAGAACAGTGGCAGCTTCCTCCTGCCAACAGACTGTTGTACAATCTGTGTCGAGTCAATTTCAACACGGTGGGTTTCTGATAGAAACGGTCATAACAAATCGCAGAAAAGCACAGCATATGAATTTTCGTGTTTAAAATGATCGAGGATTGAACATATTTCGGCTAGTTTCTGCACTCGGCATGCAAAGCTGTGTATTTGTGGAATCTTTTTTCTGAGGCAAAAGGAAGCATTTCCACAATGCATTAGCAATTGAAAAGAGTAGTTGCACATTTTAACATCTCATTTATTCAGAGGACATAGGGAGTGCTCATTTATTCCCCTGGCTATCTGTAATGGTCTAATTACCCTCTAAAAGCTTCTCCATTGGCGTCTGTGTAATGAGGCCCCTGTAGACTACAGGTTGACATCAGACTGCCTTCAGCTCACCCCCGCTGCACCTTAACCCCTCCTGCTCTCGCCCTCAACCTCCACCAACCACCCAGCCTCGAGGCCTCTATAGCGGATTGACCAGCAGGGGTCCATCTGCACAGGACAGGGCGAGCACAGACGGAAGCCATTGAGGTGGAACATACAGGAGAGGTCCTGACAAGATAAAGATATCAGGAGCAGACAAGGGCAAAGGAACATATTGATGGAGAGGGCCTCTCTCAGGGCAGGCTGACACCAGATACCTGCTATTTAAAACAGTGGTTTCGCTTGCTCATGGATTTGTCCATGCTGCAGTGCCATAACCTAACTGGGAGGGCCACGAACTCTCTCTTTCTCTGTCTCTCTCTCCCCCCTCCTCCCTCGTCATGTCTTCATCCTGCGGGCCCTAACCCTCTTTTACACAGTGTCAAGCAGACGAACACAGTCACCCCTATAACTGCTAATGCTGCCGACATAAGGCTCCATCTTTGGCCCCTAATGAAATCGGAATATGTGTTATGGAGTTCCAAACTGGATCATATTAAAGCGATCCTCCCCTTCTCGTCCCAGACTCTTCCTAAAGGCTCGACTCGGAGTTAACCATTAGTGTTCCTCTAGTCTTTCAGTGTGACAGGGGCCCCGGCTCAGGCTTGTCTGGCTGAGGGCCAATGCCCCTCTGAGGACGGATGCCGGGGTCCGGTCTATCCATTGGCTATGCATTGTGTGTGTGTGTGTTTGTGTGTGTGTGTGTGTGTGGAGCCAAGTGACAGTGAGTCCTGGGCAACAGCTGAAAGACGCTGGCAGTATGAGCCTATATGGGGGAAGGGGTCAGTCTGGCTTTGAGCTCAGTCTAAATCTCACAAAAGTGGAAGCAGTGTAGCGGAAAAATGTAAAAGAAGTAGAGTTCCATTCGGAAGAAGTTCACCAAGTCTTCAGGCTTTTATTTTCTTACATTTCTATTTTTTTAGTGTGATATTCAAAACATTTACTGTGGTTAATTAAATCTAGAAAATAGTTGCTTTTTCATTTTTGTTTTGGGGAGATATTTTTATTCATGAAGGTAACATTTAATATAAAGCCAGGATATAACTAATGCTGCTGTGTGGAGTGCTGAAAATTTACAATTAATCATGAATCACGTGTAAATGTTATGGCCGGTTGTTCCCAGTGTGATAAAAGTAGCAATATGGATCAAAAATATGAACAATTATTAGTGATACCACACATTTGAAAGTGAATAAATCGAAATGTTTAGTTGTAACTATTTAACTATTGTTGTATTTATGAGTATTTATGAGTGCGTGTGCTTAAAATGTAACTGTGCCACGCCAACCTATAGAAGATTATTTCCGTTTATCTGCTTCAAATTAATGTTTGTTGAGCCTCTATTTTATTGTTTCACTTCCTAACCAGACACCTCAGTCCATTAATCCGCTCCTTCCGTTTACAGTACTGGCCTTTCCTTTCCTTGCTCCCCCGTCCTCTCCTCAGTGACTCGCCCCTCCTATGTCCCAAACCCCATTATAGCCCCTCAGTCCCCTTTTCCCCCGTCACCAGCCCTGGTCTCTGCTCCTACTACCCCCCTCCTCCTGTCACATACCCCTGCCCCTGCCTTGTCACACCCTTGCACTGATGGATGGTTGGGGTCAGTGGTTCAGCTGTGGAGTTCAAGCCTGCGGGCTCCACGGACTCCCCTCCCCTCTCCCATCCTTCTGCCTGCCTCTCCACCTCCTCACCCCCAACCACCACCGCCGCCACCTTTTACTACTCCTGCTCCCTCCCGGATGAAAACAATGTCAGAAACCCAAAGCTGGGCACTCAGCTGAGAAAACTCATAACTCTCCCCTCGGCACCCACCTTCCTCAACACCCACTGTTAACACTTTCATTCCTCGCATGGGCCCTCAAATAGACCCGGCTTACTGGGGCCACATAAATCACGGCGAGGGTCAGGCTGGGCCTAGAGTCAGGCCTCACTTCACTTTGAATGGGTAGAGGTAGGTCACTCACTGTCACTGCACCGTGAGTTATCTCTTTATAATGACGCCTCTTGGTTGTCTGTGAATGTGTGTGAGCCTCCCTTTGTGTTTGTCTGCCAAGATGTGTTTTCTTTTCTCTCTTTTTTTTTAACAGGAACACCTCAACTTTAATTTGACTATCAAGTCAAAACAGAACAATTGTTTTAGCTAGTTTTGGCTGAGAGCTGCATTAGCTCATATGCTCTTTGCCGTGCTGCTTACTGTCTGATTGCTTGGTCTCACATCTGTGGAGCTCCAGCCACATAACTCCTGATCACTCCTGTCCTAACGACTCCGCAGCGGGGGTATCTGGAGAGTCTCAGACCGCAGACCCAAATCTCTACTGACACACACTCTGCTCTTATGCTAATCACAATGTTTAGGAATATTGAACAGACAAGAGGGGGTTCGGGACAGGGCCGGACAGAGTTGGGTGGGAGGCCTCGACGAATTCCAGTAGTTTTGAAACATGGCAATTATCAGCATTAGCCTGCACCCCCGACCCAAACCGCCAAAGTGAGCGGAAATGGCAGCAATCAGGCCCGATTTCCCTCGGAGATGCTCGATGGGCTGGACACACACATCCAAAGAGACATGGGCCCTCAGTCAGGGAGGGAGAGCAGCACCAGAGCCCTTCAAGCCCCTGACAGATGGGAGCAGAGCGGGGCAAGTCCTGGGGCTGACAGCAATGTTGCCAAAATTGCTCTTGGATTGACTAACAATTAAGATATCAAAAGAGATCACGGCAGCTCACTGACAGCTGCTTCAATTGTTTGCACCTGCTCCTCTGGTGTTCTGCACATGTCTGGCATGGATTAGGCTGACTCGTGCTGGCCACATTTCACCTTTCCACAAGTGATTTACTCCAGCATCATCCTCCTGCCTCACTAGCTTGTTGAACACACCCTGTAGCGGCTCTCCCATTAGGAGGATGGAGGGAAGGAGGGAGGGAGGGAGGGAGGGAGGGAGGGAGGGCGGGAGGGAGGGTGGGGGGGCATAATGACATCATTATTATTGTCGTTGTCATTAGCAGCATTGTTGTGTATCTCTTGTCTCTCCTTTTACTGCTGTAACTGTACATGCCTCTATGCATGTCCATTGTTAGTCTACACTTTACTCTTGAATGCTATAGTTATTATTATTAGTAGTATTTTTGGAGTAAAAAAATAAGTAAATACCCTCCTTCCAGAAAACACATCAGAAATGTATCATTCTTCAAATGCATTTTAGGCCACTAACTTAAAGGAATATGAAGAGTCATTTTACAAAATTTGGCATCCTTCTGAGTCAAAATTTAGTAACTTTCCTTTGGCAGACATCATAGCTTGGTAAGAGTCTTACAGTTCTTAATTTTCAGCCTTTCCGTCTTGCATTTCTTGGAGTAGTTCATTCAGATTTTGCTTCAGGCTTTGGATCATTGTCCTGTTGTAGAAGCCAGCCTCTTTTCAGTTCCATGCCCTTGACTGCCTGCATGAAATTTGCATCCATAATTTGCTGGTATTTTAGGAAATCCACTGTGCAACGTTTCCTGTGTCACTGGCTGCCACTCAACCGCAAAGCAGAACTTTCCCACCCTCATACAGTTTGTGAGGTGTTGTTTTCATCATATGCTGCTACTCTTTTCTCTGAGTTACAGAGAAAATAGTTTTTTGCCAAAGAGCAAAACTTTAACTTCAGCTGTTTATAGCACTTGCTTCCAGAATGAGTCTGGTTTATTCAGATGTTGCTTTGCATATTTCACATGTTGAGTTTGTGGTTAGGTCGAAGGACATCGTCAGTGTAGACCCTGTTTGTGCATCAATGTGGAACCATGCACCATAACTCCTGTGTCTGCTAATCCCTAATACAGCTCCATAAAAGGGGGTTTGCTTGGCCTGTGTTTCTGAATGTTTTCTTGCTTATCCAGATCTTGTCTTGACCTCTAAAGTTTCCTTAAACTTCTAGTTATATGCATCAGTTGGATATATTTTCAGATCTTCAATCAGCTGTCTAGAACTTGCATAGTGCTACAACAAGGTTTAAAGAGAATTTGTCAAGTTCTGGAGTTTTCCCCTACAGACAACTCCTAATGACACTTCCTTGCCTTACAAGTTTTAATGACTTAGCAAAGCTTCGATTTTTATACAAGCAGAACAATAATCAAACTTGTTCAACTGAAACAAGTGAGATTTTCATTAAATATGAAGTAATGTGCATAAAAAATTGAAAAATGCTTATTTTAAATGTCTGTTTGCTGCTGAGATTGTATTTACCAGCTCAGTTATGTATAAAATCAAGAACTTGATGTAAAATCTTTGGTTGAAAATCACTATTCATCGTGTTGTGCACACAGTCTGCCACATAAGTAATATATTGCATGTGTGGGGCAGATCCCAGGCATGTTTTTTACATTGCATCAGTGTCTTTTCAGCACACTTGCAGAAGATCTTGATAGGCCTGTGAAAACTGAACTCCGGGTTCGAAGCCCTGATGTGATAAAGGAAGCCTTTGTGTGGCGCCCTGCTGCCTGCTGGTACACTATCCTTCTGGGTTAGATGGATGGATGGGCGGACAGATGGACTTAAGGGCAGATGGACACTGGTAAAATAATGTAGAGCTAGTTCAGCCTGTCAGACCAGTTCTGCTGTCTCTTGGTATAGCAGCATATTAGAGTGGCTTCATCTCAGGTATTGTTTTGATCCAAGAGGAGAGATACACTGGATCTTACCGCTTTCCTAAAAGGGTTTTTTTTTTAATCCTAAACAGTGTAATCTAAGTGTGCCAGAGTAAAAATAAATGTCTTGTGTGTTCTGTTTGTGTGGAGACAGGTGGTGAGCATCCCTGTCTTTTGTCCCTAGACATCTGTTTTGTGGAGAGAAACAGCTGAAGGATGAAGAGAGAGAAGCACCTGAAAGAAAGTTGTAGCGAATACACTCTCACACACATACACAGGTGCATGTGCACACAACTGTGTGTTTTTATTTGTGTGTGCGCATGCTTCATTATAATACATGCCGTTCAAACAGGGCAACTCTCCCCTATTATCTTTCCATCAGCTTTAGGCTCCATTAAAACTGCCCTCCCCTCAGTACACAATAACACCAGTATTCTCCTATCTGTGTGCTGTCATTGTCCAGGCCCATAAGGCATGGTTACTTTTTTTTTTTTTTTTTACCTGATGGAAAGCTTCCTCTTTGTGTGCCCGCATGTGTGTCTGCCAGTATTGCTTATGGACCTGTAGACAAGCTAATTACCAAAGTATGTCCTAAAAAACAAGAACAGGAAGGAAGGATGTAGAGGTGGTAGCCGGTATACCCTTCCAGCCACCACCTTACACAACTGCACACAAAACACACACACACATCCACACACACATACACACCAGTCCTCCACACCTCCTCTTGTCTGGCAGGGGGAGACGAGGCCAGTTGTACCCAGTGCCAACCCCTTTGGAGCCAGGCCAGTCCCGCTGGACTCTCTGGATCTTATTCTGGTGTGGGCCGTTGTGGCTGGTTGGTCCCACTGTGTAACACTAGCTCAGTCTCTGACACAGTACAGGTATGTCCCCTGTGGCCCAGATTACCAGGGGACTGTGTAAACAGCCCTGCTAATCTGAGGAAGTATCCTGCTGGCATATTTGTGAAGCCTGCTTCAGCAACAGCTTGGGTATTTCATTTGGAAAGCCACTGTGGGGATCAGAAGACTGGTGGCTGAGAGGGAAATCAACAAATTCAACAAATGTAATTTTTTTTAGAACAGATTAAAGTGGTGCTTTACAAAAAGATCACAAAATCTACACTAAAAATACAAAATATGTGTTTTTGGGACCAAATTTCCTGCAATACACCTATTAATGTCATCACTCATCTCTTTGCGACTTAACTTTTTACACATGAAATTAAAAATTGTCAGATTTGAAGTTGAAAAGTAGAATTTTTATGCCTGCACTGAAATTTTCTCATGTGACATGTAAAGATCTGATATAAGAAATATGAAAACTAAAACTGAACTAACCAAAAAACAATCTAACCAGACATACACGTCTATGAAATCAGTGCATAAATATCACAAATAGTAGTAAACATCAGCATCTGAGTTTGTATCATATTTATGGTCTTTGAATTGAAAATGCAGACAACCCTTCAAATGACCTTAACCAAATCTCTGTGTGTCGCCTGCCTTACCTTTTGTCATGGAGAATTCAGGTCCCTGCGTCTTTAAGTCACTTTAATCTGCTAACAGCTTGGGCTTGGGCCACTTGGTCATTTCTTAGGCCCTCTTTCCATTGTCCTATATGTCATCTCCAGGCAGACACTGTTTAGATATTAATGGCTGCATGATGAGATGGCCTCCTTACAAAGCTGCCCTTACTGGATAATTGATCATGTAGTGAATGACATGATGCGGTTCAGGTTTAGGTCTAGCTGCTCTACCTCAGAGTCACGATCAGCTTTTATCTTTATGGCACACCTTTTCTTTATTTCACCTTTTTCTCAGGTTGGGAAAATAACGACATGCACGTCAGCTTGAATTTAAGATTTGATAAAACAAAAAAAAAAAACATTCTGTATGCTGACGAGAGCAGAAGCCTGTAGCCATAAATGGAGGAAAAAAAACACAAAACAGTGGAAAATCCTAAGAGACATAAATCACGCGTTTAAATAATAATTCTTACTGCGGAGTACAAACATGTTTAAAAATCTCTGCGTGGTTTCTTTGATGACTTTTCTGTTGCAGTAACTAATCCCAGGGCCAAATGAGAGAAGTAATGAGCATTCTTTTCTGACATGAGTGTGTTTATAAGAGTGCAACTCTAGCATGTAAAGAGAGACGCATGGAAGCACTTCTCTTCCTTGGAATAAAGTAATTAAGGATCTCTCTCTCCCGTTTTTTTTTTTTTTTCTTGAGCCCAGCCTGAGCCAAAGAACGTAACTTTCTGTATGCAAGTCGATCATCGCTGCAACTTGACATCCTGACCCGGACATTTAATTTATTGATCTTCATTTTATTTGGATGCAAGGACCCTTTGCTCCTTTAAATTAATCCAGGTTAATTTGGCCAGGCCCCCTATCCCACCCAGCATGAATGGGCCCTCTGTTGGCTAGAGCTGGCCCTGGCCACCCAGTTTTATGGGAATCTGCAGTGAATTAGAAAATCTGTCAATGCGAGAGGAGTTGCGCAGCGCGGATATGCCGTGTCACTCCACCTGTAAAAGAACTGCTCTTTGTCCATTATCTCCCAGGCTTACCTGAGGAGAGTTAACCTTGAGGTCAATAACATCTCCATGGTGTTTCATGACTGGCTGGGCCTGGGCCGGGGGGTCTGAGGAGAGCCATTGTTAACATGCGGGCTGCAGACCCACACTTCCTCCTGCTTTGGCTCCCCACATCAAATACCTCTGGGAAACAGATCTGTAAAGAGCAGTGACGGGAGCCATAAAGATGTGATCACTTTCACAGGAAAGAGTAGACACTGTACTAGTTTGTCTTCATTGTGGTTAATATAAACGGTTCAGTTCTTTAAATGAAGTTGCAGCATCGGGCTATGTTCTCCCAGGATGTAATATCTTAGTATCCAGTTTAAATTTACACTCATAATTACACATAATATACAACTCTGCACTAATATTCCATCCATGAACCACTCTGTGCCCCTGAGAGCAGGGATGTGGAACTTTTGGCTGCGTGCTGTCTGCCTCTTATTTCCCCCTCTCATATGATTCATGCACTTCTTTAGTATGGTCTTTGTAGTTAAGCATGCTGGTATTCAAATCTAAGCATCCCAGATTGAAGTATAATTTGCCCGTGCATATCTATTGCTCTCCCTGTAATCATCCACATGGTAGAAATAAGTGTAAGATTGTAGGAAAGTTTTCGGTAATGTGCCAGGCAAATAACAACAATTCTGTCACAGCGGCGCAGCATTATTCCGCTCAATCCCACCCCTGCTGTGAGTAACAGGAAAGATATTTGTGTTTACAGCTGCCAGAGGAAGATTTAAGATGAGCGAGATTTGATTTGTGAAGGCCCTTCTTGACATCAGTAATAATAAGAGATTATTGTCTGCAGCATCAATTTGATTATTCTAATTCTTGCGTCTGCAGAGACCTTATACAAATTGACGGATAATCACCAGTCAGCTAAGGGTGTCTGTTTTGAAATGCTCCTCTGTTTAGATGGAGGCATTTGAATAGGATTTGACCTGCATGTAAATGGTGGGTTGGGAAAAGTTTACACTGAAAGCAGATGGGCAGGTGCACAGCAGAGGAGAGTCCAGGTGTGCTGACAATGACACAAATCCACTGTGTGTTGCTGTTTGTCTTCCATCGATGAAGCAAAGCAATATATAATTTATTGCACTGGAAAATGGCTTGGTTAAATAATTAATTTACATGCTAACTTTTTATGCTGTGCAACTCTCTATCAGGGCACACAAGGGACCATGGATTTGCCTAATTTGAGTGGATATTTTCAAGTCAGTCAAGCATTTGTCAACAAATGCCAACAAAGCGAGACAGACAGCTCCGTGCTACGCAGGCTGACAGCAAATTAAACAATGCTGGATTGATTACCGCTAGCTGTCCAACGTGGATTTATTTTACCAAACAAAATCAGAGGCGGATGTCTTTTATTGAGATACTCATGTGAAACACGTCTTTTTCCCATGTTGAGCACAACCATGCGTGCCAAGGCTCAGCAGCGTTTAGGCTGTGCTAACCAGGTATCGATCGGCGTTGCAGGAATAGAGGACCCACTTTGCCTCTGCTCCTTTTCTTGGAAAACTATGTTGTCATTGCATTCGCTAACAGCCCCAAGGGGGTGGTGTGGAGGCAGGGGAACATGCTGGGCCAAGCACATCACCTGTTCCTGAAACCAAAATAGGACACAACTTGAGATTCAATTTTAGCAGCCAGTGGGCCAACCAACAGCAGCGACAGGGGTGTAACGACTGGTGATGAGTGATGATCACAGGCCTTCACTCACAATCAGCAGTCCCCGGTGACCTCATTTCACTATACCTGCTACTTACAGTGGCCTGCCTTCAACCATATGCACTATTAATAACCCTGGATATTTGGATTTGGTCTGCTATCCGGGCCTTGCTTCAAATTATCTACAGAGTAAAGGGAATTATTTGTTTGGAAGTGGCCGTTTCTGTTTTTTATCCTTTAGTCTTTGAGGTTCTGAAGGAGTTTGAGTCGTCGTATATCTGAGATCATGTAGCTAGTAACAATGGATTAGTGCATAGCTGAAAGGACAGAACAAGCTAAATCAAGCAAATCCTTTGAGAAAGTAAAAAAAAAAAAAAGCTCCTATTTCCTATGAAATCTGCATCCGAGTAACATAATCAAAAGACTGAAACTCAAATAATCAAACTGGTCAGTAATCAAAATCACAAATCTTCCTCAAAGGAAGATTAAGTCATGGCTTATTCGTGATTGTCGGAGAGGCAGATCCCTTTCGTTGATTTCAGCAGCTGCATCTTACTTTTTCCTGCATTCAATTTGTGTCTCGTCTTGCTGCCATATTAAAACACAATAAACCACAAAACAAATATTTGTTTTTGTTTTCTCCCTGGAACCAGAGGGCTTTGAAATCCAAACCGGCTGCATTGTACCTCAAACTGGTGCTGTGAAATCTAAAGTGACAAAGCATTTTTCTCTCTTGCTCCGAGCCCTTTGGCCAGACTTTTTTTTTAACCTGCTACGAACTGCAGATGTTTCACTTTTTCATCATTTGGAAAATGTATACCTGCCTTTTTTCTTCTATTGTATATTTAATCCTTTGTGAAGGCTTGTGGTTATTTGCGGTTGTAATTAGGCTGTTTCCATTAAGGAATATTACTGCTAAATGGATCCATTACTCTAGACCCTACTTCGTCATAGGAAAATGCTCGACCACCACAGTGATTGGAAGGAGGCCCAGTCTGGATCTCAAAACAGAAAAGACTCACACCTGAGAGAGACAGAGGCAAAACTGGAGTTTCATACTGTAAACTGAACCCATTTTCTGCTGCTTGTCTACGTCCAGACAACGTAGCTGTGCTGTCCTTCCTCTCCACTGCCTCCTGAGACATGACTCGGCCAAGTGAGATATGAAGTTCCTCCAGGGTGTTTGCACCGGGGTCTCCTCCAAGTCGGAGGACGTCTCTGCTGTTAGACAGCTGGGAGGCCTCTTGATCAGATGCTTGAACCACCTCTATTGGGTTCTTTTAACACCAGAGAGCAACAGCAGTACTCCGCTGTGTAGTTAAGTGTCTAGTTAGTTGGCTTGGGCTAGTACCTCTGCTTCTTTGATAATGATGTAGTGCTTCATCTGGCCGTAATGTCTGATCCACACTGGGTTTTGTAGCAGAGTAAGAAGCTGAATTTGCTCTTTATGGTGAAATAGCAGCATCCAGAGATGTGGCTGTTATACCTCGTTGTCATCGTAAAGAGGTGGCTAATCTTAACGGGGGAAGCGTTTGATGTATCTACCTGGGAGTCATCCACGCCAATGGCAAACTTTCAGAATAGACCAAAAGCATTAGATCAATCTCTCTAACTCACCAAGGCTAATAAAACAACTGTTTTGCCTTGTGATGGGCTGGTTGCCGCCCCTTCGGTGGGCCGCTCGGCCCCTGTGTCTGGCTTCCTGGCTGTGTGGGGCCGTTGGCCCCCTCGGGGGAGGGAGAGGGGATGGGGGTGGGCGGGTCGGGTGGTGGGGTGGGGGGTTCGGTGGGGGCTGGGGTGGGCGGGGTTGGGGTTTGGGTGGCGGGTGGGTCCTCGTGCCCCGGGCCGCCTGGGTCGGTCTGGGCGCGCTGGGGGTGTCGGTAGCTGCTCCCTCTTGTTCTCTGGGTCCTCGTCGTTCACGGTGGCCCCGGTGGCTCTCTGGGGGTGCCACCCTGTGGCTCCTACTGCCTGGGGGGGGAGGTGCCCTGTTGGCTTGGCCCTGCCTTGCCGTGATTGCTGTTCTGGGCTTCGGGGTTCTTCACACTTGCATGTTTGATCAGGTCTCGCCAGCTACTGCCGAGTCCCATTTCAGCAAATGATGGGTCCCGCCAGAATGTGCTGAGAATCTCTCCAGTCTCTACCCTAAACTCATTCTCTCTCGCACTAGCATCCTCTTCTGGCCTATTCTATTCTATTCTATACTATCAAGACACACACAATTATGGTGCTCAGTACCGTTTGTTCATTTATTATTGAATCTCTTTTTCTTTTGTGTTGGTTTGGTTTTCTTTTCTTTTTTCAAATTTTTATTTTTTTTTTCTATTGATGGACAGTTAGTAGTTGGGCATAACACACCACCTTACAATCTTTAATTGCAATAGCAACGCCTGTTATTTTCTATCCCTGTTCATCCTGTTCGTCCTGTTCGTCCTGTCCAGTCTTTGTTTCCCCCACACATCACTGAGGTGTAGCACTGCCCTCCCTGGCTTATAATAGGGAATTCTAATAAAGAAGGTCTGCTTAGCTTTCAGGGAGGGCCGGTGATGGTCACACACATGCACTAAATATTAAAATATTTGGTTGCAAGACTAAAATATGCATCAATCTCATATAATGTTGACTCCCCTTTTGTGGAGTTAAACAATGAGAACAAATGCAGACAAAAAAGAAGAAAAAAAAAAAAAAAAAAAAAAAAAAAAAAAAAAAAAAAAAAAAAAAAAAAATAAAACAACTGTTTGGAAGTATCATTAGAATGCTGTGCTGTGCAGATTTGGTCCATTTTGGCTGGAGAAGCCACATGACACTATGCATTAAGATGTAAATAAGTTCCTCCCACAGTACTGTTGAGATGGACAAGAATAACTCACTTCAGCCGTCCATATAGAGTATGTTTCTAGGGCACATTCACATCCATCACCAAGTGAAAGAGGGCAGCATTTAACATGTACAATAAGTGGGGCCTTATATAAGATGCACGTTGTCTTTTTAAGGTCTGTGTTGAAAACTGTGACTCTTCTCCTCCCTGTCAGGATCACGCCAGCATTGACTCAGCCCCAGAGCCCACAGCGCTTTTTGTCACCGATACGACCGCGTTGTGAGCTAAATGGGTGACACCGACACTAGGATGTCACCTGGACTTTGTTTCTTAGCGTGAGTCCACCTCTCCACCCTCACCCCCGGGGTGATTCCCAGCCTCGACTCCTCTCACTCCTCCCTTTTGTATTGAGACACCAAACAATGCATCCCAAAGCCTCAAGGCTATTTTTACACCTCCAAGCTTTGTTGTCCTTCCTCCTCCCTCTTGTTGTGAAATGTGCAAAATGACAGGGCCGATCAACGGCAGAAAAAAATATTTCGAGAACCCTGGAATAAGTGCATGTGGCCCACAGGGCTGTTCCACAAAAGATTGAAGGCCTTATTGTTGTTGTGCGCCATTATGGTGGCAACCATAGCGTGACAGCACTGTGACAACAGCTCCTTTCAGATTTAATGCTGAGTGACGTATTGTTGATAATCACGAACAGATTGAGGTCCTCAGTGTTGCGCCTAGAAAAGAGCGCTGCAGTTGGCATATACAAGACAGAAAAAACCCTGTTATTATGACTGCTACTCTGCAGTGTTTGATTTGGTTGATGGGAAGCACCCTTCTAAAAAATGAAGCATTACTGTCCATTTCTAAGCAGAATGGGTTTGTTTTTATAACTATTGTAGGAGCGGTTTTGGAAGGTCTTTTACCCTACATTGTTCTCGAATCAGTTTCCTACAAAAAACATACAGTGTCACAGTAAACCAGGAATCCCATGATGATGATGGACAATGTTTGACTATGTACCTCAAGTCATTAGAAAATAATGTACTTCCTAAAATCTCCAGCGAATGTATGCCGCAGAAAAACATGCCAATCCACAGTTTACTGGTTATGTGTCAGTGAATGAATTTGGTGCTCATGTTCTCTAACATTCTGGCTTGTCCGTGAAGCATGCCAGTGGATCTCTTTCTTCATTGTTATTAAGTGCCTTCCTCTCCCTGGTCTTAACCGTGATGACAATGCTTTCCAAATCCCAATCATTTAGAGTTCTGTAAACAGACCACCGCTTTTATGTGAGCAGAAACTACACAGTGAATACCCTCTAATAGCGCATATCAATTGCTATTAGAACCAGGGGAAAAAGAAGAGAAAAGGAAGAAGAAGGGGAAAAAACAGGGAGGTCAGATTATCCCTGAGTCTCTAACAGGCCAAATAAATAGTACCATGTGAGTGATTTGGCCCAGATGGACACCCAAGTCCAGGAGAGTTAGAGTTGTCCAAAAACCATCAGAGTTGAGGAGGTAAGTCAGGGTACCTGCCTTACCTCAGCATCCCCTCATCATTAAGGGCTTAGTGTCCCAAATGGATTTTACAGTCGCTGCTCTGGGACACACACCGGTATGATAGCTAGGAGCTGCTCTAGGCTGCTTAGCCCAATGAAAACCACTTGTGGAGTCAGCGGTGAACTTTTGAATGAAGGAAACTTTTTAATTAAACAGCGATCACAGAGTATTACATCATTACTACTTGAAAACATGCGCAAAGCCAGTTTAAAGAGTTCATCCAAATTATGAAAATCTGTTTTGCCGCTTACCCCCATACTAGCCGTTTTCAAGTGGAAATGCATGTGTTTATTTCTACATGTGTAAAATTTTATGGCAATCCATTCAACGGTTTCGAAAACTTTTCATTCAAAACCACAAATATCAACTTCATGGTGGTTCTCTGGGAAAAGTTCAGCCCAGTTTCACACCAGAATGTATAATAATAATGATACTTTGGTCCACAGTGAAAAACATTTTATTTTGACAGAAAAGGCTGTAACATTGTGAGATGCTTATATTTTTGGGGGAGTTATTCAATCCAGAACATGATGTTTTTGTAAAATCGAGTTGTTTGCTGCTGAAACTTAACCAAGTAGTATTTTAGTGCAAGCAAAAGCAAACAGTGGCCTTAAACAGTGACTGAAATACAAGATAAAACATAAAAAAGGTTAAAAAATAATGAGAAAAACGAATGGTTCCACACAGGATTCTAATTCCACTCTTCTAGGTTAAAGACCTGTGTAGAAATATTTTGCAGCTTTTTTTGTGTGAAACTAATACATTTTTCATTGTGGACCAATGTAAATATTATACATTATTGGAATGAGACTGCATTAAAAGTCAGGAAATCACTAGTATTATAGCTTGGCTCTAAGTGGTTGAGAGACTGACCACCAGGCTGACATTTCCATCCATATAAGCCATGCTGAGCTGATCTAACAAAACAAAATTTTTAAATGTTAAATACTTAAGAAAAAAAAATGTCTGCATGGCTAAATATCATGAAATGCAAGTGAGAAAGTTTTTCTTGTGAACATATAAATGTCACAGAATAATGTCATATCATCGACAGGTATTACATTTGGATATGTAATAACTTAGACACAGTAAACCCAAACTATCTGTACTTTTGGATATCCTTGCCAGTAGGTGAGAAGATTTGTATTTTAAAATTTGCACTGTCCAAGTTCAGAGAAGCAGGGCATTCAGTAGAATGGATGTCAAATGCAGATCCTGGCAATCTTCCCATCAGGGCAACGTGTGCCTCTACTGTCACCCTCATTTGTGTGTGTAAATAAGCCTGAGCCATGAGCTGGCTGGCCTCTGGCTCAGACATCAGCAATGGAAATGAGCCACAGTATGTCAACAGTCTCACAGCAGTTTATATCAACTTGCTCATCCTGCTTCATTTAGGATTTGCTGTGCCATGGTGACAAAACAGAACACAATGGCTGCTGTTGTAACATGTATTTCTCTGTGAGGCTTCATTGTGTGGTTCTGTGTCTGGATTTTTTGGGTTGCTTAAAGTGTGTCTTGGACAGACAGTTAAAAAAAAAAAAAAAAAAAAAAGCAGCCCGCGTCTGTCTATCTGTCATCAGCACTGACTCACTAATGTGTGTTTTCGTATCACTGAGGAAAAAAAAAAGTGACCTCATGCAGCCACCAGCCTTCTGTCACAATGCAGCGAAGCCAAGTGAGTGCAGAGAAGCTGTGCTCT
Organism: Amphiprion ocellaris; assembly: GCF_022539595.1. Classification (NCBI taxonomy): domain Eukaryota; kingdom Metazoa; phylum Chordata; class Actinopteri; family Pomacentridae; genus Amphiprion; species Amphiprion ocellaris. Next base: position 14,518,100 of record NC_072787.1, on the reverse strand, counting down.
GCTTCCTAGTCATGGCCCTGCATGTCTAAATGCAGCAGCACATGGAAATGGTTGCAGTGGAGCTGACCTCTAGCAGCCCAGTCAGTCCTGTTTGTGAGAGATGGAGCCTGTCTTTTATCAGTCCCCATTAGAGGGGACAGGAGTCTAGCGTGAGTGTGTTAGTGTGTGCGCCTTTTGTATGTGTGTCTTGCTTGAGCGGCCACATTAATCTCCATGAGTGAGCACTAGCAGGTGTTAACTTATGTCACTCCTAATCGCCATGGCAACAGAGTCATGGCACCTGGAGGTGTCCGTGAGGCTGTGTCATGTTTTGATCATGACTCCCGACCACCACACATACATGTTTATTAGAAGATGAAGATTCAGGGAGCTTAGCGTGTAAATGTGGTTGCATGTCAGTGATGATTCAAGGAGTAGCACAGTATTTTTGGGACTTGAATGCATTTGCTTTGTTGCAGAGAGATGAGATGATCCAGCTAACCATCTCATGTTAACTTAGCTTAAAGAGGGAAAGAGCTAAACTGACTTAAGGAACCAAATCTCACATATTAGCACCTCCAAAACATCGCTGAAGACATCATATCTGTATTGGAGTTGAGTCCCTGCAGCAGTTGAAGTATAAAGACAGATGTGTCTGACGTTTGTTAACTTTGACATATTCAGGCTAGCTGTTTCCCCTTGTCTCCATTCTTAATGCTAAGCTGAGCTAACTGTCGTCTGGTTTCAGGTTTTTATTGTGCCAACAGATATGAGGTTGGCATCTCTGCAGGATAGGAAATGATTCATTTCACATTTAATGTCAATATTTTCATTATTCTGTGCATAAGGTAAAAAATCTAAGGCAATTTTCTGAATGATTCAGGCGTCTCCTGAACTAATAAGCAGCTAAATGCAAGTACAGCATCATTTTCTCTTAGAGCAGCATCAATTCACCCCCTTTAGGCTTTTAAGCTCAAGATGAGACTATCTTTTGGGATCAACTTCAAATATCTTCCCTACAGTGTAATCATTTCAGCTGAGGTCGAGTACTGATGGTTTTCGAGAGAGCTCTCTTAATGCGTCCTTAAGTCCTCTGGCTCTTTGGCTACGTTCGTCTGGCAGACAGAAGTAAGCTATGGTTTGTGGAGGAAATGCTTGGGGAGGACTTCGGGCTGGAATGTGGCGTGGTGTGCTCCCAGAAGGCCGTGCTACAGAGGCCCCAGTGTGGCTGCCACACGCCATGATTGCCAGGGGTCACCGGTTGAGCCCGGACCCTTCAGCTCCATAGTCGGCACGCATGATTTGGGGTTAACGTGTCAGAATATTTCACCGCTTGTTGGCCAACCCCCACATTGTTCTTGGACTCGTCATCCTCGGGGACCGTAAGAAGTCGAAGGATGTGTGCAAGCAAGAGGTCAGATAAGTACATTCAGATCCAAGATACAAAAGAAAAAGAAAAATTACGAACGGGATAGAGTGTGACACAGCGAACGGTGATCTCGATGGGAGCCGCATTGCAGCAGCATTGTTTACCTCCTGAAGGAGATGATGGTGAAGCCGAACGCAACTAGCTAATGCTGGGTGGCAGCTCTCTGAGGCCGAGCCCCCTGGGCTTTCTGTTGGCTGGACCAGCTGTCATCTTTCTAATGATTTCTTTATTTTGCAGGAAGAGCTTGTCGCCAGGGGAAACGCGCCACTTCCGGCATGGGGAAACCCGACGCTGGGCCAGGCTGACGCTGGGACCCGCTACGTCTGCAGCCACATCACAAGGGACCCACACACCCTTTCATCCTGCCTGTGTTTCTTTGCTTTCTTTCTCCCTCTATCCACACAGTCATCAGTATCACCCTTTCTTTAAGAGCTCCCATTTGTCCTCAGGGGGTTTTAACTTTACTTCGCAGTAGTAATAGTTTTCTTTTGACTTCTAAATGATTATTTAGCATTCCATCTGTAGATCATAGCAGTGTTGTTGATACTTTGATAAGATCTAATTCTAATCTCCAGGAAAAATTGCACTTACTCTTGATAGTACACAAGAAATGACTTATTTTACTATTCAACTGCAAGTAATAGTTTTCTAAAGTGCATGATGTTAGTGTTGCACTTTGGAATATAAAAGTTGAAAAGAACTATGTACATGTTTAACCTCAACCCTCTTATTAACCCTGACTAGATTTTTTCCGCTCTTTTTGAAATGGCTGTTGTAACTTCATGGCGGAACGTCCCGGTTTTCTCTCATAATCAGCCACATTAAATGTTTTTGACCAAATTTGAACCTTGCGATTGATTTTGTAACGTATCTGAAATCCATTAGTGACTTTGGCCCTGGCCAGTTGGATCATGAGCGGGGTTACAGGCCCGCAATGACTGATCTCACCCTAGCGAAGCCGCTCTCTGAGGGCGAGCTCGTACAGATCCCCAGAGCCCTCGCTTTCTTCCAGCCCTCCATCAGAAACCTTGAGAGGGCCTTGAAGAAAAAGAAAACGAACCCCCTCCTCCCCCTCCAGCCGAGTCCAGCATAATCAGGCCCAGCCACCCAATCATGAAACCCAAGTTGAGCGCGACTTACACAGCCGTTCCCCGTGCTTCTCTCCAGGCCCCCGCTTGCTGATTGTTCCAGAAACAACAGATGGAAATTGTGAGCGTAAACATGTAAATATTGCAGGAGTCATGGCTGAGAGCAGCATGGAGCATAGGTCCTCTCTGCCATCACAGGGAAGCTATTACAACATGAAACGGAGCAAAGCCTTCAGAAAACAACCACTTTGTGTCAGAAGTGATAGCTGTCAGGATCCAACACACAGAAGCATAAACACGCACGCACACACATAAACACATGCAGTCCAACCAAACCGACATAAAAGAAAGCTTGAAATCGAGCATTTGGCCGAGTCGATCTGATCTGATGAACAATGCAAAGTAGAGAACAATGTCATTTTTCCAAAAAAAAATATGACTCTGAGATAGAATTTAACATTAATACAAAGATCAGAATCATTAAAGGTTTTCTTTTTTGAACAACGGCATACAAATTCTCTCTATAAGAAATCAAAGACAGAAGGTAAGAGAAAGGGCTATGTATAAGTCTCCCTGTGTGTGTCTGTGTGAGTGTGTGTGTGTGTTCTGTATGTAAAATTGCTCTAATTTTGGTAGATCTTAATTGTGGTAGAGCAATCTATATAGGGGCACCTGAGAGTCAAAGCATGCAGCACAGCTGAAAAATGTAAACATTTTGGGAGACTGATTAGTATCCAAACCACAGGACCGTTACCTGTCAAGTCCGAGCAGCGCATACTAACGTGATGAATGCGTGTGTGTGTGTAAATTAGTGTGTATGTACATGATTACATATGATTGAAACTGAGGCCTGCATGGGACACCAAAAAAGCTCTGGTTAGAATCAGAGAGTCCGCTCCGCTCCAGACTGACAACGCCATTATATAATCTAAATTCTCTCTGATGTGATTTCTGACAGCACAGAAGAAAAATGCCAATTTGCAGAGAAACTGAGCCTTGATGAAAGCAGACAATCTCTTTCTTAAGATCACATGATGGTCTTAAGATCACATGATGGTCAAAAGTTAGCAGCCGGCAAATGAAACTGTAAATTTGTTTTAACAAAACATCTATTTTTCGTTTTTTAAAAAAATGCTGAAATGCTGATATATATTATCCACATTGATACATACAGGTAAATTTTGTAAGGATGTGGATAGAAAAGCTTACATACATTTATAGTAATGTATACACTCAACCACTGAAACACCAGATCTACACAAAATGAACAGATTAGGTTGATTGACAGTAATTTTTTTTGGTTGATTCATTCTGTCACAAAACAATACAATACTTGCAAATATATGGACTCTACTACACTAAATCAGCGTTTTTAATAGAATTTCCGAATGTTTCATCTTTATATCACTGAAAAAAAATCTTCACAGACTACAAATAGACAAATATAAAAAAAATGATAAATTCATAATTCAGAGCTAAATGTTGTACTCATTACTTCACTACATTTATTTGCTAAATTTAGTTACTTTCCAGATTTAGTTTTATTCAACAAAATCCAATTAAAAAAATTAATTATGATGTAATTTTATCAGTAAGAAAAAACTTTATTGATCCCTGAGGAGAAATTTACAGTCTACCCAGCAGATAAACGACAAAGTAGTTAAATAATCTTTATCCGCTCCAAAGTTAAAGTGATGCATCAATAATTATGCTCTAATAATTATCAATTATTCTCAACTATGACATTATGTATAATATAAAAAGTATATTTTGATTCTAATACTTTTCATAAATCAGAATGCAGGATTTTATTTCTACACCTCTGCAATTAACACAATAAAAAAACACTAATTACGGCCATTAAGTAAACTATTTATTTTCATCTTACTTTTGTGTTGACTGTAAAATGCTCATGCACAGGTTTGGACACTCGTCATACTATTAGCATTAAGCAGCACACCAATACAGAAGTCATTTGAATTCATTTCAAGTGGATTTTTTTATCTGAACATTTTTCCTCAGATTTGAAATCTTAAAATCACACTGGCTAGATTGGCAAACACTATCCGGTCAGTTCCATTACTTGTGATTTTCTACTGTGACTGTATGGTGTTCGCTGCTTTGTTTAGGAGCTCCACCATTAAAGCCCAGTGATTGACAGCTGGTCCCGGCCTGGAAACACTGCTAGGGGCTCAACACTATGGGGAGGCTGCCATTGATATCCGTTGTGTAATTTTCTATTGGCAGGTGGGTGATGGTTGTGATTAAATCTGGGCTTTAGCCTCTGCCATCCGCATTATTGTGTCGGGATTCCCCGAGTCCCTGCTCTCCGGATCCTCTGTCACATTCTGTCATGCCAGCTTTGGGCCCTGCCAGCTGGCCCCGTGGCATGGCATAACACAGACCATGTTAGCCCCACAAGGGGCCCTGCCTTTACGAACCTCTCTCTCTCTGACATACACACTCTCTCAATCATGCCTTCTCACTCTTTTTCCTCTCCTCCCCTTTCCCACCCTCCATCACCCACCATTTAAAGCCCCTCGCTGTCATCCAGCAGCAGTTTTATTTATTTAAGCCTTCTGCTGTTCTCTTAAGCAACGCATCTGTTCATCATACTTTTGCCAATCAGCTGGGTGCGTTGTGGCAGAGGGAGGGGGGGGTCACTCCAGGTTTCTGATGTTATTCATGTGGCCGAGCTACGTGGGTATTAGTGATTACTGGTGAATGTGTGTGATGTGCAGGTCTGGTGTTGGCAGGCACAGACTGGGACAGCGGCTAAAGGTCAGGCGTGTTAAAACAGAGACGCTTCCTATTGATGTCTGACTGGCGTGTTTGTTTAAGAGCAAGGAGGCGAGGAGAGCCACAGCGGCTCTCGCTGGCTTTGGCTGAGGCCACTTTACCTCACACACATAATTGGGGAGGCTTCAGCATGGGTTTGAATCATCTCTCGGCCGTCAACATCATAATTATCCCATTTGCCATCCAAACACTGACAAATTATTCTGAGGTAATCCGACCTTCTCTGAAAGTGCAAAGAGGGCAGATTTGTTGGTTTTGAACACTCACAGAGACAAAAAACAATAATTACAAAATAGCACAGAAAGTTAACTTAAATCCTGCAAATACTTTAGAACTTCTAACAGCGTCTCGTAATGATAATTTACATAATTTTAGAGTGCCATCTTAAAAGTCTGCATAATAGAAAGATCACTGATTCTGGTACAGATTGTTTCTTTAGATATGACTACGAGCTTAAAGCCTGAGCTTCACGGACGCAGCAACAGTATGTTTATACTGGATTTTCCCTAAAAGCATGTGGTTTGGATGAAATCTGTCTGCAACAAATTTTATTTTTATTTTGACATTTTTTCACTTCTATGACAAACTTTTTTAATCAGACACAAAGCACAACATATATTTACTATTCTAGCACATATACTGTACGTACATAAACACACATGTACATTCAAATAGGTGCCAAAATACACTGAATACTGAAATATTAAATTATTTTGCAAATATATTATAAAATCTGTGTTTCCATGTATGTTTAATTCATGCTTTTGTGCAGCTATACATGTAATCTGCACCCGTCTGCATGTACATACTGTGTGTGTGCATGTCTGTGTTATCTCTTAGAGTTACATTAGAATATTATATTTCCATAAGGCTCAGCTTTCTCTCATTTTGTCTCGTGACCGGGGCAGTTTACCGACTTAAAATTAGCCGTCAGGTGCGTACAGTATATCATCAGTGCAGAGACCTCTTGAATAGCACACCTCATGCTGTGAATGTGTCAATATTATGAAGTGCTGTCATCTGATCTAATGGGGTCCATGTCAGTGGACAAGCTGTGACCCATGCCTGCACAAACACACACATATACACACACACACACGCACACACACACACAGGGACAGAGCCTTGTCACCCTGCCGATTGTTTTAACAAAATGGTTTACCCGTGTGCAATTTGTTCAATGCCGTATTTGTGACTGGAGATATATCTGATTACAGTTTTTCCTGCCATAAGACCGCGGCTTACCCGGGCACTTCTACTCCGTTGACAGGAGCGTTTTCCTTCGTATTTGCAGATTCTGCATCGACGGTGTTCCGTCGCCTCAAAATCAAGGCCAGAAAGTGAAATGTATCGCCGCCAGTCTCTCTCCTGTCTTGTGACGTAATGTGATGAGCCATCTTGGAATCTCCAGGCGAATTTGGGAACGCTTTTCCAAAATCTAAATCTCCGTGCTGGTGCATTGACGCCCTGTGAGGCTTAGTAGATTTTCATTTATACATGTGCATGTGTGAACATGGCTGTGATGCCAAATGCCAAAACACACAAGGGGCATTGGATGTGTGCTCAAAGAGGGCCTGTCTGCCTAATTTCAACACTGCCGGTGTTTACAAAGACGTGGAAAAATAGATGTTGAAAATCATCATTATTACCACTTGTTTTTATTTCATCTGCTGCAGTACAGTATCTGCCATTGATGTTGCCTACTTTAAACTCTCTTTATTGTTTACCTTTAGTATCTATATCTGTTTACCTTGGGTGTGGGTGATTCCTTTGGGTGCTTAAAATGATTTAGCCAATGACCTCATCCAGTATACACACTTGTCAACTGAAGTAAGCGTGGAATTGGTTCATGCAGCACATTTTGGTCGAGTCTACTTTTTTTTTTTTTTTTTAAGTGGATGTAAATGATATATTTTCTCACATAGTTGAATAGTCTGCTAGTCTGGAGGGTTGTCACAGAGGTAGCCAGCAAAGCTCAGCTGTCCCGGGCAGGAGACATGCACACTGGCGGCGTGCTCATCACAGAAGGTAATATTGTCAAGTGGAAGGGTGTCTGTGTGCCACATGAGCATACCGATGCCGTGATGTGAACGGCACCCATAATCTTCTCCAGAACTGACAGCAGTCCAAGCATCAGGCAATCAGATTCATGATTTGTGTAATGCATGAAATAATTCTGCATGGTTCCAACCCACGTGTTATTCACATACAAACACACACAGACTCACACACCGGCTGTGTCTGGGACTCAGTGAATCCCAACGGTGAAAGCCACATTAAAGGTGAGTGTTGTTATTCTGCCTTCAGTCCTGCTAGACTCATCAGTTATCCTCTATGGCCTCCAGGATGTCTGCCATCCCCTCCCCTCCCTCCTGTTTGTTTTAAGAAAAATCCCACTCTCAAAAAGTGGGAGTATGGAGTGGGTGCGTCTGACACAAAAGTAAAAACACATCTTTCATGTCTAAATAAATCTGACAAAGAAATGCTTTATGAACTGCCACCTGAAGGTAGTCCTAAAAGCCGCGGTGAGCAAAGTGGCCATAACGTTTAATCCAATTGGCTTCCTTGCTCCAAAACCGTCTTAGCAGATGGTAGGCTGTAATATGAAAGTTATTCACCCACTCACTACGGCAGTGTGTCTGTTATATCACCATGTCCTGTTATTCTTTATGGGTTCCATAGGCACTAAAGAGGAGAGAAGTTATTTTCTTTTCATTACTTCTCTCTCTTGGGGGACTGGGAGACTTGGTCCAGCTCTTCCCTTTCAGTCCAGAAATTCTTTTCAATTAAAGGCCTATCCTACCAGATGGTAGAGACATTAGGCCAGCGCTCTGTTGATGTGCCGCCCCTGCAACCGATGGACAGCCATTTCATTAGCCAGGCAGTAAATCTTAAGGCACCTAATGCCCCGCCGCACAGGCCCGCCAGCGCCCGACAACACACACCAGCGCAGGCGAAGTGTTACGCTGAACTTTTACCGTGCAATCGCCCGTCTCTCTCTCAATCACACATGTATTGTCTTTGCCACGGATCAATTAAAAGGATGAGGTCTAAAAAAAGGGCCATTTGTAAAATGGACGTCCTCTAAGAACTGAAACAGCAGCAGAGAGCATTGGAAGCGTGAATAATTTATCCCGAAACCCTATCACAGTGTTTGTATCAGTTTCCATCATAAAGCTTGGCGAGGGAGGGGGGGTGGAGGGGAATACATCAGCCTGTGTGACAGGCTCTGCAGGGAGGGTACAGTACAGGGTCTTCTGGGCAACCACATACACATAAATCCACTTGCTGTCACCGGAGGAAGAGGATGAGAGGAAATGGCACAGTGAGAACGTGGCACAAGGACTTAACCAAACCAAGTACATTCCAAACATCACATTTTTAAAAGGAGAATCACGCAGATCAGAGCAAAAGTTGCACATGCAGGGGCTTTTGGTGAAGGTTTAATGTGTTGTACTGATTTTTACAGGCTGTTTTTCACAAGATGCCTTCACTTTGCAGCGTAGTTTCTCCTGCAGCAAGTGCAAAAATATGAAGAATGAGAAGCCGCTGGAATTAATTTCTTCCATTCTTAATCTAGACTTTGTTTAACATTTAAATGGTATCATCTGTCTCGAAGCACTTCATAGATTCCACATACTTTCTTCAATTTGGGGAGCTGGGATGAAGTTCAGTGTTGTAATATACATGTAAGGGCATCTCTTATTGCTCTCTGTTTTCCTTTATGTTTTCACCGACATGATGAAATGATCACTTTGAATTTGGGAGCGAATCTGCTCTGAAGCTACATCTGATTCCACAATAGAAATACCCGACACTGATTGCTTATCAAAGGGAAATTGCCCAGAATGTAAAATTTCCACATATGTTTTTGTGTATTGTTTTAGCTGGCTCGAAATAACGAGTGTGTCACGAGAAGCAGAGATGCTTCGTGAACAGAGAGACAGAGATGCAGACATATATTAGGTTTGATAACACACTCAAGACAAAGATAGACTGGAAAGGGGAGGTAAATGACTTTCTGTCTATTAAGGAAAGAAGAGAGCTGAAGATTTAGATGTTTCCTTCAGGCTGTACACCTGATTTTATGGAAATTTGTGTGAAGGCCAGCTATTGTGTAAACACCGTCTCCACTCTTTCCAGAATATAAATGCAGATTTGACACTTGATACGTACAGAAAGTTCCTCTTTCTCTGCTGATTTATACATCTTTGTTATACGTCTGCTTTATATTCCTTGGATTTTCAGGATGCATAATTGTATGATATATTCACCCCGAGAAAAACGGCTTCTAATGTAGTGTGTTTTGATGGAGGACATCATATCTCATTTGCTACCCATTTCCTGTCACATTTGGAGGCTTGTTAAAACAGAGCTCCTGGTGAGTGAGTGAAAAGCAGCGAGTGTGAGCTCACCTCAGCTCCGTCTCGGCCAGTAATCACAGCCTGTAACTCCCACTGTTCCCAGCTGCTGGAGCTGGGGATTGACTGGCTGCTACTGCCAGCAGGCTCACCGCGATCTGCGTCTGAAGCGCGGGCCAAACCTCGTCCGTCCCAGCGGAAAGTGCCATTTTCTGCAAGAGTGAGTGAAAGTCTGGTTTTAGACGCAGAAGGCAGCTTGTTAGGCGGCTCGCTCTTTACTCTTGTTCAACAGGAGCGCTGGGATGCTGGAGGAAATCCCACAGAGTTAAAAAGAGACTCCAGTCCATAGAAGAGAGAGCCCACAACCATTTTCGCACATTGTTCTACCTGCTGAAGGTGTTTGCAATCACTTTACTTATTACATGGATGGGTGGAGATGGGCCTGTGCTAGCCTCCTGCATTTTACATTAAAGGGAATTTTTATTTTTTCCAGTTTGGGTCAATCATCTCGCTAAATACAAAACCAGGACAATCAGCAAAGTTTGGACATGTCATTTATATATAAACATGCATGTTTCAGATTACACCTTAAAAAATATGGTTGCAATGTGAATGACTATTTTGATGCAAGCAGCAGTGTCGTTACCCCAACCATGCCTTCTGTATGTTTGATTCCTGTTAGTCCATCTCATGTCCCAAGCTGTCCTGCATGCACATATGAGTCTGGTCTCTGATTTTTTTTTTTTCTCTTTCATACAGAAGGGTTTGAGGGTGAAGTGTCATTTTACTCAGCATCCATAAATAGAACGTGCAGAGCATATCCCAATGGAGGTGAATGCATATCATGTTAGCAGGGCTGAGTAGGTGCTAACCTGCTGCTGGCAACCTCCACACTAAACAATACTTGTTACAGAGAAACACAGAAATTGGATCACTGTTGTGTGAAAAGTGAACTAATGTTATGTGGACTAAAACACAAGAAAGTGTAACGCAATCTAACGCTTATTGTTGTCAAGTGCTGGTTCCCTTGACAGAATTATATTACAAGTAATTGAATAACAACAGGGATGTCTTTAGGTTGCATAGTGTGATGTATCTGATTCAAAATTAAGGGAAATTCTCAATCTGAACACAAAAACAAAAAATCTAATTTAAAATGTTTTGTCTCTCTAAATTAAAAACAGTCAACTGAGCTAAGATTATTTAGACTGTAGTAGAGTTACCCAGACATGGGGTGAATGTGAGTTTCAGTCTGGTGTGAAAACATGCAAATACAGCACATTATTTAGAGACAATTTGTTGGGTTGTCTTAGTTACAGTTATACACTTAACCCTTGTGTCATCCTGCGGGTCAAAATTGACACGTTTTAAAGTTTGAAAATGTGGAAAAAGTTTCTGATGTCCACATTTTCAACATTTTTGGGAAATCTTTGAAAATTTTTTGGTGGAAAAAAAGAAATGTTAAAAATAAATAATAAATAAACTATTTGTGAACATTTCGCTAAGCATTAAGCTAAAATGCTAAGCTAATAGTAGCGTAAGACTTCATAAACTTGTGAGGATGACTTCAGATAATGAATGCTCGGAGTTCAAGTAGTAACATTTGCCATAAGTTGTAAGAACAGCACTGCTTGGCAACATGGACGTTACTTTTGGTATTTCGAAGCTACTGAGCTAACCATTTAGCAAGCTTATATAGATAGATAGATTCAAAATCTTTAACTTAATATATTTAAATCTGATATTTAAAAAGTGCATTTAGGTCTGACACTGTGACATAATGAAGGACACATGGGAATTGTGGGCCAGTCAAAGTGAAATAAATGTTACTGATTGAATATTCTCTGTGATAAATACCAACTGTCTCATCAGTTTTGCAATCTGTGTTCTGTAAGTTGCAAAAAAAGCGGCAGAAAATGGACATGGCAGCAATTCAGCGCCAAGTTTTAAAACATATGCATTTATTTATACATATTCATGGCTTTTCTGCATCACCAGCTAAACACATGTAAATTCCTTCTGTAATTCAGCAGTTTTCCTGCTGCAGCTACGTAGCTTCGTTCATTGGCATTTCTAACATACAGCTCAACAGGTTTGCTGATGTAACATGTTACATGTACAGTTCATAGAGAATGTGGTCAGGCAAAGAATTGGTGAAAGGATGTCACTTTAAATCCAGCTAATTTAAACCCCAAACATTGAACAAAACCTCCTCCAGAAAACATTAGCTCTGAAGCATGAGTTACCGTGGTGATCTAGCCAGTTAAAATCCATCATTGTGATGTACCTTGCTAACCCAATAATCTTGCTTGGTCCTACAGCCATCATGTAGCATCAAAGCCTGTCAGTGCATTGAATTTAGCTATACTGAATGTAATCACCTAATTCAGCTTTTTATTTTTAAGAGGACGGCTGTCATTTATTCTGCCAAGTCTCGCTTTCAAGATTAGGGTTTGACTTTAGCTCTGTCAAAAGAGATTGAAAGGTAAATGTCTCTCTCATGTTATCCTACAGTTTTCTGAACTGTTGCCAAGGTTAAATCTGCAACAAATTATCCGATCTTGTCTATCCTTTACAGGCTTAATCATCCCAGACCCTTAAATACAGTCTTGGGCCTTGTGGTTAGGCGAGTAACAATGTGTAAAAACTTCACGCATTAAAACAGTGTCAATTACAGAAACCTCAACAGCGCCATTACCATAGAACAGACACAGCACCATTTTCCTTTTTGACACCGTACACGCCCTGATATCTACCTGAGCTGGTGTTGGAAAGTCATTCGCAAACCAAAAAATATCCCGGGGCATCGAACAAGCCGCCTGAGAAACCACTAACAAGTCTGCTTCCTTCCGAAACACCCTCCTCCACCCAGTAAAAGTCTCCGAGCCATGCCAGCGACATAAAGACGTGATAACTAATATAGCCTTGGCTACCTCGGCGTGCCCTGCAGCCACAGGCCTATTGTTGTCATGCTCTTTTGAAGCCTGGGAAAAATATCAAAGTGTTGGAGGCTGACAGAGCTTTGAACAATTAGATTTTGGCTCGGTGACAGGAAAACCTTAGACAACGGGAGAGAGGGATGGAGCGACAAAGAAAGAGGCTGACAAATGGAGAGAGAAAGACGAGTGTGTATGCGCAGTGATTTTGGCTTTTTCAAATTCAAGGAGGGTGGGGTGGTGGGTGGGGGGGACTTCAGATATTACTGTTCTAAAGCATGACAGCTTTGACAAGGCAGTCTTCATTTGAAGCTTCACAGGAAGGAGCAACGCGCTCACAAGCCCTGGCACATGAGCGAACCGCTAAAGATAGACATGAAAACGTGCAATATGGACGCACACTCATATAGACATGCTCAGGAATGTGCCTGAAACACAGTGTTGCATGATGGACTTTGTGTTGAACAGCGGAGCAGACAGGCCACGGTGGATGCCAAAGACCTCCAATCATCCCATTTCCAATAGGAACAAGCCTGTCAAATGGGTATCCTCTATCTGACAGATATAGCAAGAGAGGAAGAGAAAGAGCGGCGGCGGAAGCATAAGAAGAGCGTCAGGTCTAGCTGAAGCCTGCGCCGCTCCCCTGTTCCCAGCCAATGCAGGAAATGAAGAAATAGGATCACATCAAAATATGCAAGGCCTATCATCCCGAGCACACCTTTCCAAAGGCCACAGACAAGCCAACATAGGGATTTAGGAGATTAACCTTTAGCCAGATGAAACAATTTTATGGAGTTTATTAAGAAATGTGTTTTAACGACGAGTGAAAAAAAAAAATCAGTGGTACCGATGACGACAGTAAAATAAACCCAATGTCTAGCAGTCTGTCTGCGAGAGCTGCCAACTAATACAAGATTTCCCTAAAGAGGGAGCATGAAGCGATAATCAAACCAAAGAAGAACAAACGCTCATCATTGTTTTCGATGGTCTCAGCGATGTGCGTCACAGGCACTCAGGAGGTGAAGAGAACAATGCTTTTAAAGCCGTGCTTGGAGGTTCTTCTGAGGTAAAATGTGAGAACGTGTAATTATATCATCACCTTAAAGCGCTGAAACTCAACTATTTAACTCATCTCACTGAGCCACAAGGTGACAAGTGTGATCAGCTTTATATCGCACATTCCCGGTCACTGGCATATCAAACATCCGCAGCTGAAAGTAGTCCCTAACAAATACAAATTTACTCTGGTTTTGCTAAAAACAGAGCCTTTGTAAAACTGTTCATTTGTGACTTGTTTTTAGGGGTTTGCATCTTCAGCAGCAACAAATGGGTCACAGTGCCACAGAAAAAAGCATCGAGATAAAGAGTGTGGCAGATGTGTGGGAGCAGAGGAATAGTGCCATAAATATATAACCCAAGTGAAAAACTGTGAGAAGCATGCATGCGAGGGTTTTGGAGCAGGTGGGGCTGTTTCCCTCTTAGTGTGCAGTGATTACTGTTGGCTGAGGTCCACTCAGCCTGCAGCTAGCAAAACATTATCTATGGCTCAGTGAATTCCCTTTTATTTGATTTGATCTTTTTGGGTTTTTTTCCTTTCAGGTTGTGGTTCCGTGACAGAAACCCATAACGCACTTTGAAGCCTAAAAAGTTTGAAGCATATAAATCCCGCCATAGTTTACAAGTTTGTGCACGTGGCATGATGTTATGGAGGGAGCAGTACGTTTAGGCAGTGTAAACATATGCGTGATGCCGTTACTGTAGATCATCCGTGCTATAATCAAGGGAGCAAAAACCCAGATCCCTGATTAACTTACTGCTCATTAAGAAACACACACACACACACACACTGCTCACTGGCTGAATAATATTAGTCAGTCTGTGACACACACACACATTTATCACAGTATCATAGCTGTGTTTTTTCTAAGCAGCCGTGCCCGAAATCCTTTTAAATTGTAATTGCAAAAAAAGATGAGCATTATTCTTGATTTTTATTGCAGGTCCTTAGAAATTGTAGATGTTTATGGGGTACACTCTTTAAAAGAAAAACCTCACACATGGGTATCAGCTGGGTTTCATTCCTCTCTTTTTTCCTCCTTTCAGTTGCTCTCTTCATTGAGACGTGGGGAGCTCATAAAGAGGCAGAAGGAAACAGAGAGAGAGAGGATCTGGGTGATGTAATTTGCTCTTAGCGTCAGTGAGGAGCAGTCCGGTGATTTAGCAGGAGTGTGCTGAAGACATGACAGAGACTAATTGCTTTCATTAATCACGTTTTGCCGGGCCCATTCTGAGGTAAACTAATTGAAATCCTCTTACCTGTCAGGGCGCCAACCATTGTGCGCCCGGCAGGAGTCACTGAGGGGTGGGAGGAGGGAGGGAGGCGGGGGGGAGGCGGGGTGGTGGAGGCGGTGGGGGAGTAAAGGTGCAGGGAAAGAGTGCAGCAGAAGGAACAGGCAGGAAATGAAGCTTTAACTACAAATAAACCATGTCTTTGTCTAGACAAATCTCTTTTCAAGCCGTAATGCTCTCTGAAATGTGTTAATGTCATGTAAAGTCTTTCAGGGGGCTGTGGAGCTGAGGAGAAGCCAAGCGCAAATGTGGCTTGGGAAGAAAGGCTCTTTTCCAGCATAAAATACCAAATCAAATTATTCCCCTGGTCCAGCTGCCAGTGGCGTCGGAGAGAGAGAGGCTTTAGGCCTTAATACCTTTGTGTGTGACAGGGGCCATTACTGAGGCCCCTTTATGGTGGAGCACAACAGAGACATCAGAACGGCCCGATCTCTGCAGACAGACGGAGGGAAAGACAGACAGACTGACAGAGATAGAGGAGAGTGCATTCCCTGAAACGCTAGAAAAGCACAACGTGGGAATCGGTTACTTTCAGCGGTGCAAGAATTAGTCAGGTCCTTTAGTGAAAGTGCAACAGCACACATTGAAAATGCTCCACTGCAAGTAAAAGTAAAAGTGCTCATGCTGCAGAAAAAAAAAAAAACTTTCCCTATGACATATGATGTTTTAGGATCACTATTACTGCTGAATTAATGTTTATGTTGTATGTTACTGCTGTGGATGTTTAAGGTCGAGCTACTTTATGTACCATTGGGTAGTTAGATTCACAAAAATGCAATATATATTCTATACGAGCATCATATATGTGTAGTCCTGCTGTCCACCGAGAACCACATATCTTTAAAAACTCCCCGTTTCATGAGCTTGGAAAAAAACATCCACGGATTTTCCAGCTAATCCAAGAGGTTTATTTAATAGTTAAAGCTTAAAGGAGGAGAGTTTTCTCAGCCCATAAAGGAACTAGCTGGTATCTACATCCAAGTATGAGGAGAAACAGGTTTAAAGTAGGTACCTGGTAGAACTTAGAAGTTCCAAAAGTAAAACCTTTAAAGATTCAGTAGTGACTTTTAAGGCACTAAAGTGAATGTGGCCCAGGGGTGTCAAACATGCGGCCCGCTTGCCAGAATCGGCCCACCAGAAGGTCCAGTCTGACAACTTTGTAAAGTCTAAAAATTACAGAGAAGACATTAACTGCAAATTGTAAATTGTAAAACTATAAATTTAAAATAATTTCTAGACCAGAACGAGATGTTTTGATCATGTTCTTTTGTCATTTTGTGTCTCATTTTTAGAATATTTTGTCTTGGTTTTTGTTGGGGGTTTTTTGTCTGACTTTTGCTGTTTGTCTCATGTTTTTGTCGTTTAGTGTTTCCTTTTTGTCTCGCTTGTGTTGTTTGTCTAATTTTTGTCATTTCGTGTTTCACTTTATTCGTTGTTTTGTGTACTGTTTGTGCCGTTTATGTTTTTTTTGTTTCGCTTGTGTTGTTAGTCTACTTTTTTGTCGTTTTGTTTCTCACATTTGTCATTTTTGGTCTCGTTTGTATCATTTGTGCAATTTTTTTCTTGTTTTTGTCATTTTTCCCTGTTTTTTCTCATTTTGTACCTTTTCTGTCTAATTTTTTGTCACTTTTTTGTTTTGTTTTGTGTCGTTTCCCTAATATTTTGTCGTTTTGTGTCTCCTTTTTGTCATTTTGCATCTCATTTTTGTAATATTTTGTCTTGTTTTTGTTGTCTTTTGTCTTTTTTTAAAGTAAAAATGTATATCATTCAGTTCCAGATATCTGTGACTAAATGTTTTGTTTCTTTGTAGAAACACTGTGATCTGGAAGTTGTAATGTGTAAATGATAACCTGCGGCATAATATTGCTGAAATTGAACTTATTTTTCTTCATAAATTTCAGGTTGTTCATGATGTTTTGTAAAAAGATGATTCCTTAAATGTGAACATTTTCAGAATGTACTTTTTTGCACTAAATCAAATGGAAAAAAAACCTTAAACTTCTAATACTGTTCAAAAAAACGTTAAACAGTTTCTTTTCTTTGATATATTTTCTACTTTTTATACAGAAAACTTGGGTAGTTACATAGGTTACATAGTTAACAGCATTTGTTTAACTGATGGTAGTAGAAGCACACATTGCAATTATCCAATTAGTCATAGATTTTATTATTACAGTGAGAAGTAGTATTTTTAGAAGATTAAAGGTGAGCTATTGATGTCTAATCCACACGTACCTGCTCACCTCATACACTTAATGCTTCGCTGCCAATCAACCAAGCACAGTGTGTATGAGTTGGGATGTAAAGGAGAGGTCGCACCTGCATAGACCCACACTCACACGCACACACACAAAGACACACGCACGCACGCCTCTTTTTGGCAGCAGCATTCAGGAGTTGCATAGAGGACAAATCCAAAAGTGATTGCCGTGTGAAAGGCCCTCCTCCTGCCTTGAGAGTGCGTCTCCAGTTACGAGGTCACAGACAATTAGAGAGAGAGGATCAGACAGCTCCACTGTTGTCATGGTGCTGCGTAGTGACTCTCTGGCTCTGCACACACACACACACACACACACACACACACACACACACACACACACACACACACACACACACACACACACACACACACACACACACACACACACACGTGGCAATAAGTTCAGCAATAATGTGCATGAAACGCTCACAGTGACAGCTATTCGGCTATTTGCGGAGACTTGAACGCTCTTTAATCACGTATAAAACACAGACATGCATGCAATGTTGTAAACACGTGCAGATGCGCATACATGCATACATGAGCTAGCACACACGCACACACACATGCACGGATACATCTCACGTCAGCTAACACCTTGCACTTCCTCTTTCTCCCCTCCCTCCGTCTCAGACAAACACTGCCTCAGGCTTCGAGAGCAGACATTTTTTTGAAAGGTGAATGTAATTTAAGGTTCAGGAATGAATTTATTCGCCAAAAAAATTATTATCTGCTCATCTGTGGGGTGTTCACTGCTTCCTGAACACCTCTTGTCACTGTGCTTGCCTTCTCTTGCGGTGTAGTGAGGAGGAGGAGGAGGAGGGCCTGCAGGGACAAGGCCGACTCCAGATCTTATCGCCGCTACCATCCCATATTAGGTTACATTCATTTTTTAATTTAGCATACTGGGAGACAAGTCAGCATTCACAATGAAGCCTTTATGATCTGTGTCAACTCGGTGCCAGGGACGAGTATTTCTCCTCATCATGCGTATTAGCGGACAACAGCCGCCCCACTCAGTCAGTTTTGACATTAGACAGTAACAAAGATAGTGCAAGTTATTTCTGAAGCTTGTAATTTTACGTTTTTGATGAGAATGTGTCTGTGGGTGGTGATTTAGCTCAATAGTAATGTATCCGGCTGGACAAAGTTAATATATGCACATTGTAAGTAGAGGATTTGTTCAACTTAATTGGGTTTTAATATATCAGGACAACTGACCCCTCCTGCCTTCACTTTCCATTCTCACACTGTACACGTTTTCAGTGATAAGGGGAGTTTACTGCATGGAATTTGTAGCGATTTTCATGGGAAGACATCTTTGATTTTACATAGAGGTACACAAAAGCAGGTTTCTCATTTTTAACCAGTTGGTTACAGAACTTGGGAGCTTGTGATGGTCGCACTCGAAGCCATCCCAACCATGAAAGTTGGTAAGTTGAAACACTTTACATTCATATTGCACAAGCAAATACACAGAATTGATCATTTCAAACAACACAGCCTTTGTTGAAGTATTTACGTTCTGTTTGTAGCACCCACATTTACTTAACTTGTGTATGTTTTTCTTTTTTTTTTTTTAAGTTATACTAATCTTTTCGTAATCTTACCGGTCCTGGAGTATCCAGTTTTCTGCTGCTGTGGTCATCTGGCTGTTTTCAGGCAAAATATGGCCTCAGGGAGCAGCAGGCTTTTATACCAGAGCTACCAATCAGACCATACCAAGTGCTGTCATTTTGACGGGTGAACCAGGTTTATTTTTATTTAAATATTGCTTTAATTATTCAATTTGTGTTGGGTAATTAGATATATTTTGAGTTTGTTTGTTATTATCCTCTTGATTAAGCAGACCAGTTGTACTGTTTTGTGCTGTTTGTTGTTCGTTTAGCTGTAGGTGTTTTGTGTTTCCCCTATTGTGTGGAACTGGTCTGATCAGCCAGTATACGTACCAGCTGTTATTCAGTGGTTCTTCAGGTCTGTTAAGAGTTTTTTTGGGGTTTTTTTCTGAGCTGTTCAGTTGGTTTGGTTTGTTATTTTGTAGGCCAGGATTTAGGATTGTTTTTTGTAACTTCTATTGTCATCTTTGGGTAAAATAAAAACTCCATTTTTGAATTCACTTGCGAGTCCTCAAGCCCCCAAAGAGCTGAAATGCAAACTGCTGCAAACAGATTCTATTAGACTAACTTGAGTCAGTTAATGAGCAAACAGTGGAGGAAGAAGTAGTAAAGTGCAAAGGTTAAGACGTCAAAATAAAGGTATTAAAAAGGATTATTGAATTAAACCTATTGATGTACTATTGTTTTCATCACTTAAAGAGATAATCAGGCATCACTGTGGGACTTTCCAATAATAAAACATCATAATTTACTTATTTGTTGATTATATTTTGTACCATTAATCTGAATATTTAAAGTAACAAGTAATTAAAGTATCAAATAAATGTAGTGGAGTAAATAGTACAATATTTGCCCTCTACTTGTAATGGAGTAGAAGAATGAAGTAGCAGAAAAAAGAAATCTCCAAGTAAAGTGCAGTATTAGAGTAAATGTACTTAGTTACTGACTTAATGAGTTAGTTGAGAATTTAGTTTCAAGGTGACTGAGGATAGTATGTTCAATTTTACAAATGAACAGGGCCCAATATAAGGACATCAAAATGTTTTGATAAGATTATACTATCTAAAGTAAGTGTGCAAGCTTCCCCAGATCATTTTCTGGCAGAAATAGTAACTCCACAAAATTGTTAATGATCATTTCCTTGCCTTTAATGGCCACACACATTAGCCTCATAACTGTAGTTAGCTTGTTAGTTGCAGCAGGTAGTGTAGCTCCTTACTGGACACAGACATAAAATATATTCATGAGGGTAAGTTCTGTCCATCCACACATCATTTATGAGCATCTAACACTTCATTCTGGTGATTTTTTTCTGCACCAATTTGCTCCCTCTCTGCATCAATTTATGCTGTAAATGTTTTCATTTTTATGGAGGAAAATACAATAATTCGGGCACCATGTGACATTTCAACATAGAATGACATATATATGGAATGATATTTATATGGATCACAATAGATTCAATGGTTGTGTGGGGTCATATTCAAAACTAAATAAAGGCATTGTTACATCTCTTAGTAACCCTATCGCTGTATTTCAAAATAAAAGTTTTCTGCTTCTTTTGTGTGTTTTATTAGAGGGGACAAATGCGTGTGTTCTAAATATTGAGGGACACATCAGTGCGTATGCAGACATCCACAGCTTGACAGACCTGCTGTGACTTATAACGGTTGCTAAGCTATGATTAGACAGTCACTGTTCATCATCCATGCATGCATAGCTCTTCTGAACTCCCTCTCCCATGCTAACCTTTACAGTGCAACAGTAATAGGCCTAGCAGCTTTTTGTCATCATTAATATCCTTCCAGCGTGCAACGTGTTGATGTGAGCTGGCGTAGGCTGTGTGGCCCAACAGTCCCGAGCAGCTCCTGGACTACCTGAAACAATTAACATAGTGAACTCTGTCAATGCTCTAATTCTCTCAGCTGGTGGTTAAGAGGAGAGAATCATGAATTATGGATTGCGGTTTGAATACCTCCACCTCTGTTCTGTTCAGGATGTCGGCCTTCAGATTATGCAGGCCAGGCTTTGTACATTCATGTCTGAGCTGACTGCTGCTGGCTGAAACGTTAAGTCAGCCGGTTGATTTGAAAGCGAGATCATGAAGCAACATATTTCTCCTTTGATACTGGGAGGAGCAGCGGGACGAGCCGGTGTCCTCTTATCAACTCTACCTGGCTCTCTCTCTCTCTCTCTCTCTCTCTCTGTGTGTGTGTTTTCAATGGCGTTCAGCACAACATGCGCTTTCAGGGTTCGAGGTAGAAACGATGAGGGAAGAGAGGGGTTGTCGACGGAGAGAGGGCATCGCATGTGGTGAATGTGGGGTGTGTGTTGCAGGGCAGCTGGGGGCACAGGGGAAGGGGTGAGGAGGTGAGGAGGGGAGGTGGTGGTGGTGGTGATGGTGGTGGGTGGGTGGGGGGGAAGCCTCGGTTTCCTGTTCCCCAAATTCCCAGCTCCTGTCTGCAGAGCAGGTACACAAAGCCTCCCTTGAAGGTTTTTGGAGACGGGCGGCGGGATGAAACGCAGCCACTGATGGTTAACAGATCTGTCCCCCTGGACTCCCCCCCTTACCTCCTCCTCCTCCTCCCCTCCTCCTTTACCTCCCCTCCCTTCTTCCCCCTCCCACACCGCTAGCCAGTGCTGCGTTTGTTTACACTCTCCCAAGCCTTTTTAGCATTTTCTGGCCGGGCCGGTAGACTTTGGCGGAACTCCACGCTGCTGATTGCTTTATTCCCAGACCAGAAATGTCACTTACCACTTTACTCTCCTTCATCTGCCAGTTAAACCCTTTGTAATCCCCCAGAAGAACGGAGTCACCCAGGATATAGAATATTTTCTCCTGTCCCCGTGGCTCCTCTCACTGTGCTGCCCTGCCGTCCCCACCGTGCCCAGATGGAGGCAGAGCGAAGAAACCATTTCAGCCAACTGGAACGGGATATTAACATTCCTACTGGGGCAGTATGGGCTCAGGAGAAAGGAGAAGATAGCAAATGAGAGAAATGTGGCATAAAACATCTATTGTGTTGCTCTTTTAAAGTGTCCCTCTTTGCTCTTGTGTTGCCTGAAATGTAATAGAATGTAGCTTTGGAGGTTTTCAGTCCTTATTTGAGGTTTCTGCTACAACCCAAATACAAAAGAGGTGAAGGAGATTATATTTGTGCTGCACAAAGCTTTAATGTTATATTTAAATATTTCAACGTCCTTTGGACTGTTTTGCAAGCATAATGCTGCTATTTTGGCTGAAGATATCTCCACAAAGAGGTCTTGCACAAAGCATCTGGATCTGTCTATCCTCTGAATTACTGTAATTATATGAACTGACCCTTTAAATACATAAGAAAAATGTCACTTTGGGCAAACACACACACAGAGAAACAGAGAAAAAAATATTTTATCTTTGCTGTATTTCAGGACATAAAACAGCAGCAGGACAGTTTTAGGACTAGGAGAAAAAAAATCTAATAAGCAAGAACATACAGCCCACCTAAGAAACAGGGTTCACCTATATTTCATTTCTACTTGTAGAAAAAATATGAGAGGAGAACGGAAACATCAGCCGTGACTTATCGAGCAAAAACAAGCCAAGGTGGGACGCGAGGCTGTTTTATTAACGGATGACATCGAGTTTATTAAAATGGCTCAGAGGCGCTTTCTCCTGCCAGACTAGGGGGAGCTTGGCCCGAGTCCGAGACCTAACTGGGGGAGAGCCGACCCAATTAACACCCCAGAGGGAGGTCCTTGCAAACACACACACAACAACTCACACACACGCATGTAAACACACTGCACATGCTCATACACACACACACACACACACCCACACACACACGCAGGGCACACGGGGAGGTCTGCAAAATAAACCCTCAGGGACTTGGTAACTCACAGCTCATGAGTTTACCAAGAAGTCACGCACGTGCACACTTGCGCACGCACACTTGTGGGGTGGCCTTAGCTCGCCATATAAATCTCTGCCACTCACCTTCAAATGGAATAGTGTGGTGGGCCCAGTAAATATGAGGGAGTGTGTGTGTTTGACCACAGATGCAGGTGGAGCTGTGGTGCGGTCGGGCAGACATGGGAGCATCGTTCCAGCTCGGGTCCCTGGCAACGCTCCGACGGCGACCCAAACACTGCAACCTCGCCGTGGTTACGGGCTGTGGTGAGAGGTTGTGTGAAAGTGTGTCTTTGTCGGTGAATTTGCTCGGCAAATGAGGTTTGGTACCTGCTAAGCTGCAGCTGTTGTCGGAGTAATTACTTCTTGCAGGAGGTGCAGCTTCGAGGAAAGCAACAAGTGTGCGATCAGAAGACAGACGAGTTGCATTTCAACATGTTACTGCTTTATAATATTAGGCAGGATACCCCAAAAATCCATCGTTCATCTTGTGGATGCCTAAATACATATATGTAGCTCATCATCTCTGACCTCCACATGCCACAACCCCCTCAGTAAGTCCATTAACACCCATGACCAACAGTTTTTTTGGACCAATCAGACCCTCCAGTAACATACATTAATAGTGTGTCACAGCTTCATTTCGTCTGTATTGGACAGACATAGCTGTGGACACCAGGCCCCTTCGGAGCTGACACTCCTGGCTGAGATCCCTGGCATCCACAGCTTCCTGATTACCAGCTGTCCCTGCCCTACTCTGTCTGTCAAATCCCAGTAACTGAGAAATAAACAAACAGTAAACAAAGGGCCTAGTTTAGCACCATCATCGGCCCCAGCTTGACAACAGGCCTGCCACTCTCACTGCCTGCCGGGGATAACTGAGCCGACTCGGGAAGAGGAACAAGAAGCCTTTCTTCATCTTAAAACCACTTGAGGAGGAGCTGCAATCAGTGACAGCGGCTTCCTCTATCCTGCCTCAAGACACAAACAGCATCAGCCAAATTGAGAATAAAGAAAACATATCAATAGCATGATAGTTCTTAGATTGAGCAGCTAAGGATGGAGGCTTTATGTCTCCACATATAGGGAATTCTTATTGTCTCAATCTGTGGACATCTGCTCGGTACAGAGACAAATTCCCCTAACTTGAGACACACTAGCCACCAAGAGAACACAGGCCTATTAATAGGCTTCCTGCTCGTAAAAGAGATGTGGCTCATGTGGATGTGGATCAGGTTTTTTGGGGGGAGTTTGATATGCATGTAATACAATATTAGTTCAATTGTGATGCACCGTCAGAGGCCCCCTCTATGGAAATCTGCATGAAATCACTGTCTGGGCAAGGTCGTAAATCACCTATGGCGTTGTTTATTATTGCAGTACAGTTTTATGGAGGGGGGGCACTTTGCTGGGACGTCCCGGAGAGGAATGCCCAGCACAGGACCTGCAAGGTAATGGCCCCCTTTATTTCCACAAGGAGGCTGGTGGGAGTTCAGTGAACATCAGGCCTCATGAGAATTACATGGTTACTGTTAAGCCTGATTAAAGCACAGGAACACTTCTATCTTACAAAAGCAAGCATGCAACATATTCACTAAGCAGCCACCAGCTCATACATATCAAATCTCAGCAGAAAGTTCTGATAGAGGGATCGTGATTGGACTGTACAAGCAAAATGGACACAATCTGGCTCTTATGTTTATTGCCTTCTGTTTTGTATGAGCAGCCAGTGGCTGGCCGGCGTGCATCAACACCCACTTTTTCTTTCACAAAATGTCTCGTCTGGTTGTGTCTGAATATTTCTGCCAGATCCGCGAGCATCGGGAAAACTTATCAAAGAGAACAGACCTCTATTCTGTGAGAGCGCTCCTAGAAAGAGAGCCAGTCAGGACCTCAGACACTACTTAGTCTTTCAGCTGTTCAGAAGTGGGAAAAGCACATTAGGGGTCATTGTGCCGGCGCATTCCGGCGGTAGCACCCCGACTTGCTCTCGTCCAGCCTGGCAGACTACACAGGCCTCACCCCTGGCCATCACTCCCACTCCATCTGAAAACATAATTGATCTGGATATTAAACGGGGCAGTGCGGCTCTAAATAAAATTCCATGCATGCTTAATTCTCCAACGTGGTTTTGGAGGCCGGACACTTTCTTCCCAGTGCAGGCTAGTGTTACATGCTGGACTGTCTTAGCTGTGACCACCTCATAAAATCTGCCTCATAAATATTTTTCATGTGTTATTTAAACTAACGCAGCTCTCTATGGATTGGAGTGGTTTGATATATGTAAATTATGCATGGAGGTTCCTATGGATGCTGTTCCGACAGAACTATTCTGAATTTTGGAGTAGTTACAAGCTTAGGTTCAGGAGCCACAAGAATGTATAATAGATGTTGTACACTGAAGTGATCAATAAAATTTAGGCTTGTTTTACAGGAATTATGTAAAATATTCAATTAACAGAACTTTTACTTTAAAAAGTCCTACTATGTATCCAGTTTCTGTCTGCTTCCTGGCAGGAGAAGTGTAATTTTAGTGATAGTTAACACACAAAACAAAAAAACTGAGCGACATGTAACAGTTCACAAATCAGTTTTATTAATTTAAACACAATCAAATAATAATGTCAAAAACATCTGTACACATATTTTGCAGACACAACAATCTTTTGCGTTTTCACAATGAGGCCCATGTAGTGTAAATTATTTCCAGTTTGCATTTATGATTGCAACATAATAAAAAAAGCGTGCTGTATGAATCTATAAAACATTTCCTCTATTTACCTACCATTACCTTGATCTAGCAGCAATATGTAGATACCCCGGAGTGCGGGGGAGAAGTTGTTTATTTTTTTGTTGAGAAGATGGGGGTGGGGGGGTATGTCAAGGGAGAGAGGGATTTGAATTGAAATGTAAAGGCCAACAGTGATCATGTGCAAAGGAGGGGAAAATTAGAAACGCAACAAGTCGGTTTCCGTTTTAAGAAATTCACAGTCGATAGCACATGTCCTGTATGTTCACAAACCCCTCGAAGTTAGTGGCTTTTCTCTCAATGTTAATTATGGTTTCCCCATCCACAGATGTAGAAGCACTATGAGCAGCGCTTCATGTATTTCAGCTACTTCAAAGAGGGACACAGAATGTATTCTCAAAGATGAAATAAAAACACTATATCATACAAAATTACGCTTGCTGTACAAGAGTTGTTATAGTGCTTGTATAAAAGATAATAAAACCTATTCAAGCCTGCTTTTTTAAAATATCAGATTTCATCAAATTTGTCATTAAAATGGCTTTCCAGAGGGAGGAAGTTGCCACTTGCCATATCCGAAACCCTTATCAGAATTAAGTTTGCTTTCAAATATACGGGGCCAGGGCTGCAAGCTGGTGAAATGCCATAAGGACACAGGTCGTGAACTACCTTTCTGAATAACTAAAAAAAACAATAAAACAAAAACCTCTTTCCCTTCGAAATATGTGTCTAAAAAGGACGTGTAGTAGAGGAGACCTGTAATTCTATATAAAGATGTGATTGAAGTTTCCTGTAAGGATGAGAAACATCACAGAATCAAAAGAAAGGTCCTTGACACTTGACATCCATGCTTTTGGTCTTGACAAAACAATTTATCACAAAATCCCATTATCTACATATTTGTTTATCGAACATAACTTGAACACATCAACACTTTCAGGCGTCGCACAAGCTTATGTGCGATGGGTTGCCTTGTTTGTTTTTTTTTTACTTCAATGAAAAAGCATTGCCACCTTTCAAGAGCATGTACCTAAATGAATATAGGAAGGAATAGTCCAGTGATTACAAACTTACACACGCAAAAAAAAGATTTCCTCTGTACACGATTGTCTCAGCATTGTAAATAAAGTTTTTTGTAATTTTCTTAAATTATTAGAAAACCCTTTTTTTTTGTTTCTTCCATAAATGTCTTCCTCTCGCCGTGGTGGAAATCAATAGTACTTTGTAAAAGGCACGAGTCTTTTGTCATCGAGGTACCTTCTCAGTGGCTCGGTGCCACTCACAAAGTCTCTGTTCATAAATAAGAAGCACAGGACTCCCAGGCCGACGCTTAACAGAGGAGCAGTCGCTTTGTCTGTCTGTCCCATGATGGAGGGGAGACTAAAAAGTAGGTAAACAGATAAGGAACAGAAATAGAAGGGGAGGTGAGAAGCAGAGGGGGGATGAGCTAGAGGGATGGAGTAATGTCACCACCAGTAGTCGTGGGCCTGCGGTTTACTGTAGCTGAGTTCTGCGGCGAGGTGAGGTGAGGCAGGCGAGGCCATCAGTAGCTCTGCTCCCCTCACAGGTGTGAACCCTGACAGAGTCCCGGCACAAACATGGGGCCGTAAAACACTTTGACAGCTTCAGAAAGCGGCCAATTCACAGTAACCAGGGCAAGCAGCTGCAGCGCCGTAAATTCACCTCTCTCTACTTGGCTTCGTGGAAAAAAAAAAAGAAAATGTTTAGGGTTAAGACGATGTGTGACCGTATGTCAGCACGTTAACCGTGTGCTCAGCCTTCCTTTTTCCATTCTCCTCTTCTCTTCTTCCTATGTAGTGAAAGACAGACGCCAGGCAGCACAGGGGGGATTTTTTTTTTTCGTCTGAGCTGTGGGGTCTGCGGCAAGCGTGGGACGGGGCTGCAGGGCGAAGGTGAAAGGTTGCTTGGTGTGCTGAGGCGGAGCAAGGTGTACGATGGTGGTGTAGTGCTACAAGTACTCCAGGTCTAGAGCATGGTGGAGGGCCATGAGGTCTGAATGGCTGGAGATCCTCCAGAAGGGCATGTTGTGCTGTGGGAGGAAAAAAAACAAATATTTGTAGTTTTATTGAAACACACATTTTAGGTTCCACAAGGTATTAATTGGTAAGTCAGTTATAGTTATTAGAAAAAGATTATTCATCCTCTCAGTCATTCATTCGAGGAAAAATAAAAATTCTCAATTTCTGCCACTATATCTGCCAGAAAATATGCTCTAATGGTGCTAATTAATTTGCTAATGAATATGTGTGTCTGCATGCAGCATTTGGCTTCCATCCAAACCCAGCACAAATGCTGAATACAAGATGTGGAAAAAGAGCCAACAGATTATAGAACACATTAGAATTAAATGGGAGTTACTGTAATCTACAATTTATTTTGTTTAAATTTGTCTTCATCAAAAGGAAAATTTACAGTTTACAAATATGTGGAATTGGTATTTTACTGCAGGTTGGACAAAATAATCAACATGCATTTCAGATCTGGGACACTTGCAGGCCTTCCGAACACACAAGAAGTTCTATTTAGATTTTTTTCTTTAAACTGCAGCTAATACATTCAATGAATGCAGTAAGCCTGGTCCACTCACCAGGAAAAGCAATCATATCAAAAACACAAGTGCTCCTTGCTCCCTTGTGCATACGCCTGTGCAGCCAAATCGTACATCTGTACCTCCAACTAATTGCAACAACATGCAGTTTTATACCTCCAAACTAATCCAGTAGCTGCCTTCAACCTGAACAGAAATGAACTCCCCACAGTGTCTTTTGAATGAACCTCCTGCCTGCCAGTGTGTGCTTAGGACAGTGCAAATGAACTGTTGTTCCCAAGCAAAGGATGGGAGAGAAACCTGAGTCGCAGAGAATGAAAGGAGCTTGTCAGGTAGAGTCCTCAGCTCCTCAGTGTGTGGAGCCCATTACCCTCCCCTTATCAAAGGTATGGCCTCTCCCAGGCGTATGTTCCGCTTAGGAGAGCCTGCACTGACCCTTAAAAAGCTCTTTGCTTTTTGTTTTGTAAATTGTCTTTGCTTTTAAGTTTAAAAGCTGGAGATGTTATCTCTTCCTTCTCTCCCAGGCGATGGTAATAACTGAAGACAGAATTGTTTCAGGGATTGTGGATTTTTTTTTAGGTGAAGGAATGAGGGCTGAGAGAACCTCCAGACATTTGCTTTTGTAGTTCCACACAGTGTCACGTCTGATATGCGCCTCCTGACGGGTGAAATTGTTGTGTTATTTCACGTCCTCTCTGATGTTGACACAGAAACCTTTTACTGCATGGCGTGTCGTGGGACTCACACCACTCAAATGGGGGAAAAAAACACCTTATCCTTCCATCAATGTCACACTCCAACAGCTCAAGACTGAGTAAAAATATTTGCATCTTTTTCCACAATCATCCCTCAAGACCACATTCCCAGGGCGTGTTCACTTTTCATAATACGGAGCTATTGCTTTACACTTTTATCCAGGGTAAAGGTTGTTACTTCTCCCTAATCACTGCCTAATCACTCTTCATCTATCCTCACGCCTCTACTCATTGTTTACTGAGAAACAGGTGAAAAAGGAGCTGGAGGCTTTTCAAAGGGAAACTCCACGTCTTCAGCTTGACACTGTGGCTCACCGTAGCTGTCAGGGAAACATTCTCATGGGCCGCTGATTAATTTGCTAATGAATATGTTTGCTTTGTGTGGCTTGGTGTACATCCAAACTTGACAGAAGCGCTGAATGCACAAAATGTGGAGCAAGAGCCAACAGGTAACATTGAAAGAGCAAATCCGATGTCAGATTCATGTGAAGAGATACCGTCACGTTTCTAAAAGAGCACGGGGGCTGTGTCGGCTTAGAGCCTTTCTTGGTCCATCTTGTGCTAACAGGCTTGTCGTTGCAGTAAATATTCTAACTTCATCAACAATGATTTAAGTCTCCTTTATGTGTGCTCTGTTTACGATGTGCCTTCAACATGCCTGAAAGGGCCTGTCTAGCATTACACATACAGCATTCACACTGCTCAGGGTACCGAACAGGAATATATAATTATGCCATCTCTCCCCTCCCCTGCTCTGTAAACCTGAGATGGCGGAGGAAGAGCGCTGATTACACACTACAGACTTTCTCTCTTGTACTTGGACGCCCAATAAGAGGATAAACGAATGAAAGTAAAGCAAAACTGTTGAGGAGGAGAGCTGGAACGCTGGTTCCTTTCTTTGGAAAGGTATGGCAGGTATGTTTTGTGTTCCATAAGCATTCATAATGAACTCCTGACCTTATGGAAAGTAATCAGGAGTTCAAACATTATCTTTTCTCATACCTCCATGTATTTCTCATGAATGTTTTTACCAGATGACGTGTATAGAGCGTGGTATCTATTATTCCAAGTTGTCTTACCTTTTTTGAGCCTTGCTCCTCTTCCACCCCATCTCCAACAACAATGTAAACAACTTTCCTCCCAAACCTTTGAATTACTCTCTCAAAGCAGCTTTCCTTCCCTGTGGAGAAGTTGAGGACAGGATGTTAGTGAAGCACTGCGTGGTTGCAAACAGAGACACAGGCAAACACACACTTTCAAAGACTCACACTGAAGTTGATTCAAAGGCGCAGGGTGACAAGAGCCCCCTTTAAAACAGCACATGCACAAAATAGGGCAGAGTGTAAACAGTGACTCCAGGAAAGAGATGTGATAAGATCAGACCTTAGATAAAGACAGTCTTAAAAGCATTCACTTTGCCCTTCTCCTCCTCAAAACTACGATGAACAGACCAATCACTCTTGCATGCTACAAGCTCTGGTTAGGAGGACCAGAGCACTTCAGTGGACTCCTGAGCTTTGCTACAGCTCTGTACTGATAGGCCTCAAAACAGCGCAAGAGTGAAGCTTGATGCTTATTCTGCATTTGAAACTGTGAAAAATGGGGGAGGTGGGAAGAAAAGTGGGAAGATGGGGGGAGGCGAAGGAGGGGGTTCTGTTGCTCTGGAATGACATAAATGTGCAGAAGTGGTTTCATATGCAGAAATTGAGCAGGAGAGGCCTGGAGAGGCCCAGCACAGGCCCAGCTCCAAGAAAATAATCCCAGGCTGATTAGGACTATTCCTTCACAGAAGAACATCAACCCTCTCCGGTGACTGAATCTCCCACCCTGTCCACGCCTCAGTCCTCTCACTTAGGTAGCATATGTGTCTTAACCGTTTACACTCACCAAGCTCAAATAATAAGCAGTCATGTTTCACAGAGAAAAACACTGAGCACAGTGGGCAGAACAAAAGAGAAACTAATTTCAGACATGACATACAAAATGCAGTATTTACCTATTTTGGTTGCACTATAAATATTCTCGATAGGAAAGACTATTCCCAAGCCGTAGAGCAGGACCTTAGCCAGAGCAGGGATGAGCTGCGTGGTGGTCACCAGGATATTCACACAGTTTGACCTGAAGTAGGAAGACAGAGGAGGAGAGCAGAGGGATGACATCATTTTATAACACTCAGAGGGAGGACAAAAGAAAACACAGTGTGCAGAAAACAAAGACACTGCAATGTATCAGTTCTTTAAAACATGTCATAGAATGAAGAATTGGATCTCTGCTCCTTTCTCAAGTCAGATCTCTTAGCACTACCATTTATCAAAATCTGAAGATAAAGGCTGTCCAAAAGACAAATCCAGGGCATTGGTGTTGACTTTAATAGCGTGGGAGTATGGAGTTGACTTATTTACACCACATACAAGTTTATATATGTGCGGTATGGGACTGGGTACAATTTTCCTCACTGGAGTCCTACCTTGAGTGGATTAATGTTAGTGCTTTCAGTGCCAGTGTTAACCAGGAGTCCGTCAAGGCTTCAATTTCTGCTCGCAATTGCAACCAGGCTTCCCTTTTGGCTGGGCCCAGCAGACCTGAAACGCAGGGTAACATTGTTTGGGTTGGACCAGCCCTCCGAATACCACTGAAATTTTCAAAATTTACCCTGACCAAGTGCTGCGGCATGTGTGCTTTTAGAACACACACGTGAACACGCGCAGACACTCACACAAGCGCCCACACAATGAGGGCATGTACAACTGCAAGCTCATTTCTACTCAACAGATCTGTACAGAGCAGCACTGCTTGTTGGGGATTACCTCCGACGTTATTTTTGTAGGTGGTGTAGATTTCTTTTACTCGTCTGTAGCGGAAGGCCAGTTTTCTCATCCAGTCCACGCCTCCCCGCACGCCTGTGGCCAGACATAGGTTGGCACTGGTAGCTGCTGCATGGAAACCGTCAGCGCTGAAGTTATACGTACTAAAACAAAGACAAAGAAAAAACGTGTTAGCACAAGCTGCTTCACCATTGATGGCAGCTAAACATAGGAGACATTTCTTGTTCTTGCTTGAAGAATCAGTGTGCACTAGTGCTGTACCTTAGATCCTGGCCATTGTCATCAGAGGACACATCGTCGATATGTACCTGGTCACATTCCTGAAACACACAAAACATTCATTTTGGTTTAAGTGGGGTTCCTGTGCTTTTTAAGAAATGCCACTTTTTATTTTTTAGAATTCAGAGAAGTTTCTTTCTTGGAAGGAATACTCCCACATGTTCAAGATGATTTTTTCACTAGAACAACATATTTATTCAGGAATGTGTGCTCTGGCTGGACACGCCGGCAACTTTTTCTTTATATCCTTTTAGAATTAGATCTATTTATTTATTGTATTTAACCATGAACCCTTACTAGCTCTATCTAAATCAAGAATTTACCTCATCATCAGTCTGAAAGGACTGCTACCACTAGAGGGGTCTAAAGATATGGGCACCCACAGGCTTCAATTAGTCAATTAAGCTTCAGATCAGAAACTCCTTACACTCCCTAGGTTGGCATATATAGTGAAGGAATGCATGTAGGCTAGTTAACATAGAGCCTAGTAGTATAAAGAGCCTTGACACTAAAAGTCATAGCATGTGTCTGTTTGCATGCATCTCCAAACATATGTGCACAACCCTCTTCCCCTTTGGGATGCCTGGCTCATCTTGGAAAGGTAAAGGGATTCTGCAGCTCTGCACTGATTCCACCGGTACACAGTAACACAATCCAGACTTTCTGGTAAATGTAACCTACTAGAAAAATTGAACCTGATGCTAACCGCCAATGAAATTATGACCTCTGATTGCTGCTGCGCCACACACCAACACAGCCCCGGGGCCAGTCAGCCGGCCAGCCGGCAAAAGAGCGCAGGAGAAAGCAGACTGAAAATCTGTTATTAGTTTTCCATTTATAGGAGCGCTCTAGTGCCTCTCCCCTCCTCCCCTCTCTCTGCCCCATCAGCCAGCTTGAAATGTGAGGGAGTCCTGCATTGGCATTCAGATAAACACATTTCACATGGGGCAGAGGAGAGATAGGGAGGCTAAAGCTGCTAACTGCTAAAACTTGGTGTGGCTACAAATATAGGCAACAGGAGGTTGAGCAATACGCTTGCTAAGAGGCTTTGAAATTCATGTGACGCTAACCACTAAATTTGTTTCAGTCAGCTCTAATCTAGTGTGAATAACGCACAGAGCATTTGATATCTCCATGATGTAGTTTCTCTTCTAATTTTTCTGGAAAGCTGCAGGTTTTAAATTAGTTACGTAACTGCCGAAAAGGTTAGTCTCACCTGCTTAAAGTTATGTGAGAAATAATAATTTCTCATGGAAATAGAAACTTGAGGAAGAGAATTCCTCTGGCCTCAAGTATGAAATATCCCTCCAAATTTTTTGAGCTTTTTAATTAAGTTTCATCCGGCTGTTAAGACACCAAAACACAGAAAGGACTTCCTTGTTTTAAGTCAATCTAACTGAGGCCAAATGCTGACGTTATTACATTCCTCTCTAATGCTAGAGCAGGGTAAGGGTAAGGGCTTTGGACCGTAAACCTTTTTTATTTTACTGGTTCCCCTCTGAACAAATTTTTCATCTCCCTGGATTTGTGGAGAGAGGGAGGGAAGAGCGACGTGAGGAGAAACTCAAACCAGCTGTTCTTTAACAGAATTAAAATCTTGACCCCCAACCCCAGCTCTAATGCAGCCATTCTCTCGCCAAGCCTCTCCCAGCAAGCCCCGAGATCCAAAGAGGAAAAGACTTTGACCCCGTGACCCGGCTCCCCTCCTCTCCGGGGCTCCGGCACCCCGATAAGGGGGTGGAAGGGTAGAGAGGCGGAGATGGAGGAGAGTAACGGGTAAAGGCTGGGGGATAGAGTCCAAAGTGACCTCACATGGAGTGAGCTCTGAGCACCACGTTCCAGAAGATGGACTGTCAACTGACATGGGGTGCATGTGGGGGCCCATTGCTCTGCTGGCCTAATCTGTTCCCAGACACTCACCAGCAGATCTTTAATAGTTGAAGAAAGCAGCAATTTGTCGCAGCTTGGGGATCTAATGCCAAGAATCTTGTGGATAATTTATGTTCACGAATAATCTCCAAATTTGACTCAGAGCAGAACTCAAACCAGACGTATTGGTGTGCTTAATTCCTTAAGTAGTGGAGGCATGTCTGTTTGTATAGGAAAACAAAAACAGTACCCTGAGTTAAGCACCTCATAAAGCCTCCTTTCAAAGACCTCCCATTCTGGTGCAAGTGACTGGAATGCTTCTATTATCCAGTAATTACCTGCTGATGAATAAGACACAATCTGCTGACAATCAGCTCCTGCCACCTCTTTCACTGCTTTGGCACAGAACAATTTAGGTCCACTCATTTGGCATATCATCCCAAATTGCATGCTGTCTGCTTGTACCTTGCTGACAATAGCTCCTCATGTTTATTCTTCTCATGTAATGTTTTTCTTTCAGAGTGTGAAAGCCAGCATGGATCAAAACAGATATCGGAGAACAATATTATTCACCGTGATAATTATAGACCTAGTTTAGGTCCTACAGCCAAAACTCTGCCATGACCCGAGACACGTAAATATCCCTCAGCAATTAGGGCTGACTGCAGCCATTATAAGTGCTGCTTGATTATGAATGATTTTTCATGGACTGGTCCAAATCCTCAAAGCTAATAAACACATCAAACCTCAACAACTGTGAAGTGTTAAAAATTCAAAAGGCCAAGAAAAATATAGGGGTTTGGGTTTTACAGCTTGAATGCCCGTGCCCCTTCCACTTCATTGTTTTTCCGTGTTTATATAGTTTTTCAGTTATGTTACGATGCTTAATTAACAGATGAAAAGGGGCTTGGGACCTCCAGATAGAGGTCTGTCTTGTGTGCACTTGGAATATATAAAGGAAGAGGTTGTTGGAAGAATGAGCAGGCTCCAACAATTACTGTTTCCAGCTGGGGCTGGCATAAACCTCTGCACTGGATCCCTGGGTGGACTGGGAGAGCTAATGGAGGAGGTGTCTGTGGGTAATGTCGTACAGTAACTCTTACACACACTCATTAGGAGCCACTTCTGAAGGCCTCGTAAACACCACAAAACCATGAATGGTGCAGGTCGAAGTGGACAGAAAGACAACACTATTTGGTGCTGAATTTTACTATTCAGGGTAATTCTGAACTCGACAAATAAACACCTAAAATTTTTTTGTAGAGTAAAAAATAAATAAATTTGTAGGTGGATATATAGTCAACTGAATGCAAATTTTAAAAATGCTTAATGACAAAGGAAGGTCAAATCATAATTTGTGATTATTCAGTGTCGCCTTATGATGACGTAGCTAATTTACAGTCATGCATAACTTCACAAAAATAATTCATAAGCACCTGAAGTTACTGACCCACTGGAAGTCTGAAAAGAAAAAGCGACATGCTGCTATTATTTTGTTTATTTAACACTAACAATAGACTGACAGGCCTTCATGACGGTGGCACATTAAGGGGCAGTCTGAGAATTTCTTAGAACCTTTTGAACATCTCTTTTCCATCGAATCCCCCCGTTCTCCCCTCACCAAGCAAACAGTGGTCTCTCTAAAACCTACAATCACCACTAACTCACACCAGATGTTCCTACTGTACTAAGGAGTGAA
Source organism: Amphiprion ocellaris (assembly GCF_022539595.1). Classification (NCBI taxonomy): domain Eukaryota; kingdom Metazoa; phylum Chordata; class Actinopteri; family Pomacentridae; genus Amphiprion; species Amphiprion ocellaris. The sequence goes on along the minus strand of NC_072787.1, from coordinate 14,482,646 downwards.
GACCCTCCACCAGAAGCCATTGCAATTACTCCTTATACAAACACTGTCTTTCTGTTAAATTCATCAGCAACATTCTTTTCTTTTATCTGAATTCATGCAGCTACCAAGCCGACTTTATCTGTACAGGAAAGAATAAAACATTAAAAAATGCCCAAGAATTGAAGACAGGATGCCTCTGCTTCAGGATGCTTCCATCTCTGCATCATTCACTCTCGCTTCCCTTTTCTGTCTCTGTCTTTCCACTAGTCTGCTGAAAACCTTTTCACTGGGGAGGAAGCTATCAGAGCCCTCTTTGTTCCCTTGGCATCTGTCATTAAGCAATCAGCGATGACGGCCTGAGTCTTCCTGTAGCCCTGGAAAGAGCTCAGAGTGGTGACTGCAACAGTCAGAGGCAGGGAGAAGAAAGACGGAGCAACTCTGCAATGCATGTTACCAAAACACAGAAAGGACCATGTTAACTCCCGTTTAGCCCTGTTTTTCCCCCCATGAAGGTCTAGGTCACTGCCATACAATAGTGTCCACTTTTTGGATACAAGCTGGCCCCTCTCTCCCCCTATCTCATCTTCTCTCTCAGGTGAGCTGCTGGGGTGGGGGTGGGTGGGTGGTCAAAACCACAGTGTGAGCGATAACAGCTATCATCACGAAATTCCTTGTGACCCTACAGGCTAATGCCATGTGAAAAAGGCTCATCCATGGTTCGCAGGTTCTCAATACCGCCACTCTACCGGCAGAGGCTGTCATCCCCCCCGTGGTCTGTGACCCCCAGCAACTTCCTTCTCTGTTCCCACCACAGGCACCCCTGTCTGGGGGGGGGAAGGAGGAGGGTGCAGGAGGGAGGGCTGTGATTATCTGGGGGTCAAACACAGGATGTGGGTAACAAAGGGAGAGTTCTTCAAACCCACTTCATTCCAATCCACAATCTGTGCTTGAACAGTCACGGAATTCAAACAGCAGTGCCAAACAAAGCACAGGTATAGAGAAGTCTATGCTGTTTTTACAGAAAAAAAAAAAATCCCGCAATCAAGAGAAGGGATACAGAGGGAGCTTTTCTCAGGAACAAACTACATTTTAACAAAGTGGTCTTTAAAGTGTCGGAAAAGTTGGAGAAGGAGGAAACACCCCACAGGTAGGCAGCAAAAAAATATAAATTAGTTTTGTGTGATAGATGAGCTGCTCCTCATTATTTCCTATTTTTGGCATTTCACATTCAAACCGCACCTCAAGGAGAGCAACATTAAATGCTATATCAAATCTCAGTCATTTCAGCATTTTCCATCTCCAATGAACATATCCACAGTGAAACAGTTTATTCCTGCCAAGTGGACTGTTGTTTGGACAAATCTGTGCAAGTTTCTGCTCTCCTCCTCCACAAACCATGTTGGACAGGTGCTGCGTCTCCCTTTTTAATCCAGGACAAGAAATCTATTCTTAAATATCATCATTTGTCACCAGACAGTAATGTTATATTTTCCGTGCACCCTCAACTCCTTTCTGGTGTTTGAATCGGCTGTGTTGGGATAGTGGGTAGAGGGTGGGGGTGATGTGGAGCTCTGTGGAGCGAAGATTGACAGGGTGGCTTTGAAACCTCCACTTTCTGTCTGTAGTCTTTCCAAAACACACCAGTGGCCTTGCCTTCAGACTTGATGGAGTTGTGTCGAGGAACATGACAGAACTGCTGCATCAGTAGCCAAGCAAATGATGAAATACCCACATCAGGGTGTACAGAACCAAATAAGCCCATCTGACAAAATACACAGTATATGAAAGTGGCACAATCTGGTTTCAGCACAAGTTTTTTGCCAGTACAGAGTTTCATGGACTTATCTGATATTATGACGGTTTTTATTTGAAATATAAATAATCACTGGCACACAGCTTCAGTGTTAATTGGTAACTGATTAACCGACTGACTTAATTTCACGATTCAGTGAAAACCACAGTTAGCCTCGTGTTCTTCCTTACTAGGAAAAAAATCGCCAAAAAAATAAACTATCAGGGAAAACACAATAAAGCTACCAGTCACAGGGAATGGCAAGTACAGGATCTGACTCTCTACAGTGGGACATAAAACCAACAGAATGGCTCCACACTAAGAGGCTCTGGAGGACCATTTCAGCCAGTAGGAAAAGGTAACCGTGCGTTTCACAGCATCTCTCATTAACAGGCAAACCCTGGGTGAGAGTGACAGAGGAGGTTTCAACCCTGCGACTGCAGCCTGGGAGCTATAAAAGGTAGTCAGCTTACAGTATTACTGGATTGCTACATAGGTATGTGTGTGTGAGTGTGGATACTTTTACTAATGTACAGTATGTATGTCTTTGCATATGCTTGTGTGTGTGTGTTAAGACGTTGTAGCACCACATGTTTAGAGTGTATGTGTACAAATGTGCAAGTTAGCATTGCACACAGCATGGAGGCATCAGTGGACTAATTTAAAATGTTCCCACCTTTAGAGACCTCTCCCCCTCTGTCTCTCTGTGAGTGGTTTGCCCCTATGCCCTTTATTCTCCAGACAGGGAGGGTTGTTTTCTCACCCAGGGAGGCGGGAGACGGCAGCCCCTGTACCCCACTGAGAGGGGAGCACAGGGGGCTTGGCCAGCGAGAGAGAGGCCCCTGGTTCCCACATACTGCTCTGCATTAGCGTTTGGGCTACAGCAGCACACCTACAGTAAACTCACACCCCGAGTCACAGCAGAGCTGTCAGTCTTCCCAGTGAACTCAGCCTCAGTGGGCTTCATTATACACATCACTTTAGACCATCAATTAACTCCACATGCAACCCCTGCCATAGTGCTTGCATAAAAATGACATTCAGTAGAATAATTTTTCTATGTCTCAAAAATGAGACATATGAACAACAACTCGTCTTATTTATTTATAGAAGTATGTTATTAAAAAAACACTGAAAAATATCACTCACTGACAAAATATAATTCTGAAAGTACAATAATAAAAACTAATAATTTACTTGCCTTTATTTCCTTACCACTATGATGTTGCTATTATTTAACAAATTGCAACAGATATTGACTTTTTTATGTTTTTAATTTCATTAATCTAAGAAATAAAATGAATTGCATGTTTATCTCTGTATCTACTGAAATGTAACATCTTCTATAAGGAAAAATTAATACAGTGGAGATCGCATCAGTAGGGATCATATTGCCTTGAATTACTTTACTAATACTTCCTTCAGAGCGCATTTTTGATCATAAAAACAGATTGCACTGTTCATATAATACTACACCCGTCCTTTAAATGGCTGAGCAGCAAATGGTTTGTGCAGGACGATCGATGGTGAGATTTGCGCCTGCAGCTTAGGAGGGCAAGGCTTTTGGTGAAGCTGCACTATTTCTGTGACCCACCTTAAAAACAGTGAATGAAAAAAGAGAGCGCTGATCCAGAAAAAGGTTAGAGGAAAAAGAGGGAGAGAGAGAGCGACGTAAGGGTGAAACTGATCCCTGTTGACCCCTTCGGCATGCCCTCTTTCTTTTTATGACTTTCCCCTGAATCATCACTCACCAGCTCTATCAACGTGGTCCAGCCTCCACTGACACACATCCACACTTGAACACACATCGTACACAAGCTAAGACTAAGGCTTCTGCTGTGGCTTCTGCAAATTGACTACAATATTATGCTGCTTAATTGTGATGTTGAACAATCCTATGACAACGCTTTAAAAAATATTATTATATTAAAAAAAATATACAAAAATCATTTTAAAGAAATTAAAATAATAAAGAGCAATATATTGTGAAATTACAAGGAAACGGAGCCTGTATTTAATGTCCTTGTGCAGAGGCTGGCAGGACGACAGTGTTAAGACTTAGATGGACCACTCACACACAGTTAGGCCACTAACTCTGCACCTGTGTTTCTGCACAGCCTCTGGGGTCTCCCTTTATGGCTTAGACCAAATTAGATGGACCATATGCATTTCTGCACATGCTTAAATACATAACTGCTGCTGGCTGCGGTATTTATAGTTGGACTCTATTTAGCTCTATCTGAGATGGAGGACTGTAAATCAGCAGGGAGGAAACACAACTGGTTAGGCATTGCTGAGAACTGGCACTTAACACTCAGACTGACCCAGCTCAGTTTAACAGGAGAGATCAATATGCCTTCAAGAGAATGTCACTCCTCCTCTGGTATGATTGTTAATGACAATCACTGCAGCGTCTGCAGAGAGGTCTTTACATTAGACGTTCTAAAAAGCATTCTTCCAGCAGACGACAGACAGCTATTTTAGTCATAATACGGCTCTAGTTTTAGCTTGAAAAAAATCACAATCTTTTAAGTGTCAAAACTGAATGTAAGAATTTTGTTACTGACATAGAGCAGAAGAAATATATGCACAGCATTTTTAAATAATTTTATAAGTAGTCTGAGCTGCCAATTCATCTGTGAACAGTTCCATCACACATGAAAAGAAATCAAAACACAGGACAGATGTGGAGCAAAACCACATTTAAGCGTTGTCACAAACTGCCATTTTTTTTTCAAATGATTGGGGCACATCTATTAAATAAAGTGCAGCTAGAATGGATTCTACATGGCCAGGGCATAAGGAAATATTTAACCAGCCAATTGCAGCCAATTAACTTTGATCACGATGACTGCATTTGGAATCTCAGTCACTCGTCTGTCTGGGGAAGTATGAACATTTTCTTTCTCTGTCTCCCCTTTTTTCCTCCTTCTTGGGTTTGCTTCATGTAATACAGCCGAACATGGTGGTGAGTAATGAGACTTGGCAGAGTGGCCACAGATCTCTTCACACTTAAGTATCAAACAAAACATTTCCTCTCCTGTGAGGTCAGCATAAAGCAGGACACTGAGGAAAAGCGCTGGGTCAGTGGGATCAGATTCACCGGGAGAAAGAAGCTGAGAGGAGGAGGCACGGACTGAAATTGCGGAAATAAAACTCAATAAAATCGTAGACAGAGAATTGGATAGAGCGAGTGTTAAGGTAAGTAACGTGGAAATAAATTGCTTTGATTGTTGTTAAATGTGATGTGCAAGGACAGTCAGTTGAGTTTGACATCTGGACCTGAACAGAGGGTGCATTTCATGCCTGTTCATGTGTGTGAACAAATGTTACACACATTTTTCTGTACATACAGTCTGAGCCTATCTGTATCCCTGACCCTCTGGTCTTTGCTTCACCTTTCCCCAGAGTGTAGCAGATACTCAGACACACCACAACACACATGCGTGCACACCTCCCTATTCCTGATCCCTCTATTCCTGATCCCCAGGGGAAGATTTTACACTAGCTGTACATGAATCAGGGGGGCAAAGAAGCATGGAAGGGGAGGCGGCGAGGTATTTCATGCTGTGACAGAAGGGTCTGTGGTGTAGGTGGACAGCGACACCAAGCACACAGCATGACACACAGTCAGACAGAGTGGCCACAGAAACACTAGAGCCTGACAAATTGCACTAGCCTCTATGGGAGTGGGAAGGAGGTGGAGGTGGGGGCACGGCTAGTGACCCAGGAGACTGACAGCACATGTAAAATTCATGGTATCCCTTGGTCTCTGAGGTAATACTTCACCCCTATGGGAGTGATAACTGAGAAACAGGCTCCATGCTATGAAACAGTTGTTGCCGCTTTTGCTAGAATCTTAATGGACTGTTCTTACGCTCCTGTTAGAATATATGTGCTCCTCTGGCCGCTAAAACCATCACAAAGTAAAACAAAGGTGTTTGTGAAGAATCAGAACACAGCAAAGTCAAACATACAAATACACTCACCTCTAAGTCGTTGAAGAATAAATGTGTGTCGGCCAAGTTGAAGATCATTTCTTCCATCCTCAGGCCTAATGATACAGATGTTGGTGGGTCCTGAAAAATAGACAGACATTGTTAAATCAAACAAAAATCTCTTTTTGGAATTGTCAGTGTATATATACAGATTCTGTATAAGTTTAAAGAAACATATGAGGCAGATAAAGTAATACAGTAAGTAATGATGTTCCCTGTAAGTCACTCAATTAACACAGAATCTCTTTAAATTCCACAGCAGGCTTTTCCCATAAAAGCAGACATTAGCCGGACTTGAAAGTTTCAGCCTCTGTTTACGACCCTCTGAAAGGGACCAGAATAGTCATCAGAAACGCCACAGACTTGAACGAATGCAGTAAAAGCATGTCTCTTCTCAGGAGGGGTGGTCGATTTAGAAGAGCCGGGGTCACAGCATCATCGTAAATAGCCCATTCTCCACATACTTGTGCAGAGGCATCATCTGATTGCTCTCTAGATGTTATAATATTATTCCCCTTGAAGTTTCTTTAGACTATTGGCAGACACTCTGTTATTATAATTGCAAAATAATTGCAAATGCAGAATACAGACTCCCTGCATCAGGCATTTTTTTTAACTTAAATCTTGATCTCTGTCAGTAATGTGAAACGGTCTGTAATGGTGATATGGTTGCACTGTCTGTAAGATAATACCTAGAGAGGAGTGAACTACACTGTAAATAGTTAATGAGCCTGTGACAATGTGTGTGATTTTCCCTTTAAAAAGATAATGAATAGGCAAAAAGTCTTCAGTGCTTTTTCAATAAACTTTTACAAAAATATAAGCCTTGTGTAATTAGATTTTCTATATTAATAAAATTGTTTAACTCCTATACCTCACTTCTTGAAAAGTAATTTATCCATACTATTATTAAGTTATGGTTCTAATATGTAACAACATATAAATCAAATTACAACAGATTAACTAACTGGAGAGATGTGTTTCCATGCTTTCTTTCATTTTAACAAATTGAATTAATTTTATATCTTAAATCTCTAATCAGCAAAATTGTCTTCTGCAAGCAAAGGATGAAGACAAACAATGGTCAGCTGTGGAGAAGGTTTTCCTGCAGCTGGGGGAGACCAATACTAAAGACAGGCCAGGCAGGACCAGAAGCAGGGATTACAGAGTTAAACCACCTAAAGACACACCTGAGCTTTTCACTGATTAGCTGTCACACCCGACAATGCTTATGTTTTCACTAAAATGACAGAGTACAAACCACACAAGTAGAGCTCAATCCCCACTTCTAGAGCCTTTCTCCGTTCTCTTAACCTCCCAGTTTGAATCAATCTTTCAGTAGGAATTCATCAAAAATAATTAGCCCTCTACATCAACAGACTACCAGCTCCGTCTTCCAAACCCCTGGCGCTGTTGGGTCATTTCGTCTTAAGGACTGGTTCGGTGGGAAAAGGCCGTCTTCTCTGGCGCAAGTGAATCCTTTCCAATTAAATCTAAACAATCAGTCAGTGAGGGAGTTAAGAATACAAGCAGGCCAGAAGGCCAAAGTGCTGCTGCTGTCATTGCTCCAGCACCACCTGTCCTGAGATGTCAGTGCCTCCAGGGGGGGCGCCAAGTCCCCCCCACTCCCTCCCTCTGAGCCCCTTACCAATAACACCCCCCCACCAACTTTAAGCTCCAGCTCTGGCCAGCCCAATAGCAGCACAGCTGGCCTCAGCCATCAGCTTTATGGGGGTGAGCTGCCTTGATGCCAATTAAAAGAGCTGATAAGAACAGCAGTGTGTTTATGTGTGTATGAGGAAGGAAAAAAAAAAGTCAGAGAGAGTGGGTGGGAGGTCACAGCGAGTGAGAGAAAGTGTGGATGTGCACTCACTCAGATACACATCTATTTATAGTAGGCTCAGCACAGCAAGGAGGAAAAACTGTTTTGTAACTTTTTTGTTTGTGCCACTAAGATAGAGATGACACGAATGTCAGGCGGGAGGAGAGACACGGTGGTTGTTATGGTGGATGGCTGCTTCTGGGGGATGTTGGTCTGCCTCACTTTCTTTTCTGAGGTAGTTTACAGATCTGCATTTCTGATAGGCTTTGATATAGTGTGCTCTGTGGTTGCTGTGGGGAAGCATGTCTCTCTCTTACGCTATTGCTTTAATGCGATAGTGTCAGCAAGTTGGGGCACGACAGAAAGAGAAACGCTGGTGGAAAGGTGACTAAAAATGGGCAGAGGAGGAGAAAAACAGGGAACAAAAGCGAAAACAGAAAGTGAGATCGACTCTAGTGGCTGTCACATCCTATAAGAGCTCTGATGGAACGGGCCCTTATGGAGTCAGGAGTGTTTCCTGTTTCAGAGTAGCCCACCGGAGACCCTATGCGTGTTCATATTTGTGTGAGCGCGGTGCGAGAGCCCCTCATCACGGAGCCACAGCTCCCTAAGCCTTAGCTCTCTCTTCACCCAGCATGCAGGGCTGAGAATAAAGTAAATAAACAGTGCAGGGTCGTGGGGCAGCCCTCTTTCACCCCAAAAACAAAACACTGCCCCCATCAAACACGCCCTCATACCAGAACAAAGGCACAGAGCATGGGCCGCAGACGCTAAGCTCTCTGACATATGAGGAGCAATATGTCATTTTTGACTTCAAAACCGACACATCCATAGCCAAAACAACTGGTGATTTGAAACGCTGCCCTTAGGCGAAATAAAATAAAATATACATTAATTTAAGAATTTGCGATAAATGGACATCAGGATTTTACAGTCAATTTTGTTCATGTGTACTATATCTAAATGGAAAAAGAATGATGCACTTTGAAGGCTATATAAAACTTATGACCTCAACAAAACCATGAGAATAGGATTTTGCCTTATTTCCCAAATTGTTTGTTTTGAAAGTTTAAATATAGAGAAGCAATTTACATGAAACAACAAATAGCAAAGCCTGGAAAAGTAAACTTGTAGAAGCGTACAAAGTGACATGGGATAGAAAATGACCTTGCACTATAATAATAAAAATGTATATTTGTTAAGATATATATATATATATACAAATGTATATATTCTTTAATTTGAATCCCAATTAAGACAGGTTCAAGAGAATCTCTGTGTTCCAGTTTGGGTTTTGACTGAATTACATTTGGTGGACATTTGGTCTCCGGCCAGGGTCTCCAGGGAGATCCTTGCCTGAAAAGGATGGATTGAGAAGCACTTAATTAAACTAACAATGTGGCATTTCTGAAGGAGAAAGGAACACTCAAGATGTGTCAATAGACATCCAGAGTGCAACTGTTGTGAGCCCCTGCAGCCGAGCCCCGACCAGCCATGCATAGCTCCAACAGCTGCAAAGAGCAGTGAAATACTTGCCAGGCCTCATTGGACCTATTAAAAAAAGAAACAATTATCTGTACATTGAGTTCTGCTCTATCCTCTTACTATGGACTTAAAGCAACGTGAAATCTATCCTCTGCTCAGTGGCCATTAACCCACTCTGATCCTTTTTTTTCCTCCCTTTTAATATTTATGTGTTTTGCTGATAAAGTGCGCTGCTACTGCCACAGTCTGATGTCACTCACCCGTCCATATCTGTTGGCATAAGAACCCGTAAGCAAGGAATGGAAAATGATGATCGTTTCATCCAGGTCCCAGATGAAAACTCGCTGGAGAGACGGGGGCAGAGAGGGAATGGAGAAACAAAGAAAAACAGAGAGAAAAGAAGCAAAATCAATGGTGCACTCTGTAGGGCTGCAAGGTGATCCTCCTGGTCAATAGGCCAGGAGCGTGTATTTGTGTGCCACAGGGACCAGGATCCATTTGCTTGGGTTGGTCACCGCAACACTTCTCTCATCACCCCACTACACACTTTCCACCCCTTGCCCTTTACATTAAAGTAATCAATAGTGACAAACTAATTAACTAGATATGTTAACATGCCATGATGTCAGTGCTATAATGGCTGCTATTATCGTCGTTAAAATTAATAACATATTAATGAAGAGCCCTCTATATTATGAAGAGTTTATTTTGACATATGGTCACTATCAATGCAGGCGAGAGTGCGATTGTTAGTCTCAGCTATTGAGCAGCCTTCAGTGACGAGAATATATTTATAATTCACTTCACTGATGACTCATTTCATCACATGCCTTATTGTTTATTTACAAGGTATACATGAGAACTCTATATAAGATACGTGTTTAGTGATGAGTCACATATTCCACAATGCATCAATAATGCATTTAAGGAATCAAGTCTTTAAGAATTAATGCCCATCAAGTGTTAAAGTTGGTGTGGCAGCCATATAGTAAGTGGATTAGTGTCCATGTGCCTCAGACAGGGCGAGGTTGTCTGTCGCCAAGGTAGCGGGCTCACCCTACCTCAAGGTCAGAGTCGGGCGGCGGTGATGGGTTGTTGTTCCTTCTTCCACGGCCACGTGACTTTCCATCCGAGGCCCGGCGCAATCGATCCGAATCTGAATCTTTAATGGGGGTTGATGGACTGTGGATGGTACTGTACTCTACTGAAATAAAAGAAAGAAGGAGGAAGGGAAGTATAAAAAGAGTGTATCGAAGATGAGCTATTACTTGCTTTTAGAAAAGACGTTTGAGTGACCATTTGTCTTGATGCAGGACAGGCAGCATCCTGCATGAGAAGTTATTCAGAAGCAGACAATTCAGGCCTGCAGGTAACAAACATATCGTAAATCAGCTGCAGAACACATACTAAAAGCAATTGTGCTCCATGCTGATTTAATAAACAAGAGGTAACAGAGTGCATGTCAAGTAGTAATAGCAAAGATGTCAATTATCTAAATTGGATGACTGTTAAAGCTGGCTGTCTTTAGTGTTGATGGATGACAATTTAAAATGCAGTCATAAAGTTTTGAGTGGCTTATAAAGATACAATCTCAACTGCCAGATGATGCATTAATGTCAAATGAAATTATGGGAAATTGTCTTCAGTTTAAGCTTTATTTTTCCTTGTTCGCCACAGTGCAGTTTACTAGATGTACTGAGTGAAATTGTCTCCTACTTACACTGTGGGAGGAAAGATTTTTGGAATTTAGCTCATGCTCTGTTATGGAGATCAACTTCTATTCAGTGTGAATGACGGGGTTCACTCTAACTGCTGTTCATTTCAAAGAGAAACATAACTCTTACCAGGGTCAAACCCCTGATATTCAAGTTACACAAGGCAACCCTGATGCCTGCAGTTTGATTCCTACCTGCAGGGTTCTCTGTGAGGGCTTGGCTGGTGATGCCAGCGGGTGGCTCCTGGAGGGTGTAGGTGGTGGTGGTGGAGGGCGTGCTGGGGCTGGTGTTGTTACTTGTCATGTAGGGTGAAGTGTACGGTGAGCTGTTGTAATACTGAGCATACTGGCTCTGACCAAAGGCTGGATAACTGGGGTAGTCCTGTGGAGAAAGACAAAGTAGAGTAATGGGAAAAAAAGGTAGGTTATGTTTGGATAAAGATAAGACAAATAGGACAAAAAACACCAAGAGATAACAGAACAATAAGTACAACTGCATGGTAGAGGGGAGATGTTGATCAAAAAAGCAGAGAAAAAGAGACAAAAGGTAGCAGACTTAAAAAAAAAAAAATAAGTAGGAGGTTTGGCAGAGTAATCTGAGATATGCCCTGCACCAGTGTTGCTACTTTACAGTGCAGATTTCAAAATATAAATGCAAACACATGTCTGTTCTGTCCTACATCTGGACACCGATCTGTCTTGTTATTTTTTTCTTCTCCCTTTCCTCTGTGGCATAATACATATGCGTTGGAGGAGGTACAATAGATAATCCTGTGTACAAAGCTTCTGACATCGTGAGTGATTTATGTTTGAATGTGTCACGGATGAATTGTAACATATTGAGTATGCATGGTTCATAAAGTTTTCCGGGTTTCAAGCCTGCAATTCCAACATCAACCTACAGCTACATATTGATACCAGACAACAGAAAAAGAGCGATAAGGAAGAAGTGCACAGCTACCTGTTGTGTGCTGTTAAAACCAGTTGAGTTTGTCAGGGAATTGTTTCCTGCATACAGTCCTGATGTTGTTGTGAAAGTGCCACCTGTAGGGACAAAAATAACAGAATTTTGAGTAATGTATAGCCTATGTTATATCAAAAAACAAGATTAAATCTGCAGCAATGGACAGAAATGCAGTGACAAAAATGACATGGCACACTGCTTCAGAAAAAAAAAGCTTTTTTTTAAAAAACAACTATATGAGGTGGTGAACAGAGGGAGGCCTCAGGGAATGCTCCTAGCAGTGGCCTTATCTTTCTCCTCTTCCTTCCTTATCAGTGATTGGATCAGGCCTGATGAATGATGCGGTGGGGGTGAGGAGGGGCAGAACCTGCTTCCAAGCCCGCACAATGTGAGGAACACAAGAGACTGTTGTGTGTGAGCTACCGAAGGGTGGCGTGGGGCGACAGGGGGTAGAAATGGTGGATGCACTGGGACGGAGCATGAGGGTGCCGGTGGGAGTGGGGTTGGGGTTGAGTGGGGGGGGGGGCACTGTAGTGACAGAGAAAGAAAGACGGAAGCTTTGGGTCCGCTGCTGAAATCCATTCCCAATGAATATGTATGCCCCTCTTTTCACTTGCTCAAAGGATGGTCCTCCAGGGTAATTAAATGATTCAACAGGGTTGATAGCATCTAATGGCTTAATAATATAGATGCCACGAGTTATACGGGGGAGAGCAGCAGCAGACCTCAGGGGCACAATTTCACTCCTTAGTGATCATCCACCAGTACTGTCACGTCAAGCCACAGAGCAGCAGGAGAAGCAGCTTAAAGGGGATCACAGTAGATAGAACATCCATAATTTTTTTTATTTTATCATGATTATCATGACCCTTCAGAACAAAATTGCTAAAATAAATTTTAGTTTGACAAAAAAGTCTATCTTCATTCCCATCTACAAAATGTACAAATATATGTGTAAAAATGAGTTAAAATGTACAAATCCTTAAATGAATAAAATAAAATTTGATAAATTATCGCCCCAAAGTCTAACAGTATTAAACTAAAATCATGTACACTGGTTGGCTAATTTATACCCTCAACGAAAATGTCACTAATTAGGTTATCGTCTGCGTGGAAACTGTCTTGCTGGCAGCAACAATCGCATTTAAAAAGAAGATAATATTTAGTCACAAAATTCTCACTGCAAAAGCTTTTGAATTTACCTGCATGAAGGCTGTGCTTGACTTAATGTGTAAACACTCGCAAGCAAAGCATAAATATATAAGCTTCGTTTATTTGGAGTTACAAAATAATAACTGCAAGTAATATAGAATTATTCATGTGACATTGTATATGTACTTTATTGTGTATAGCAAAAGTATAATATAAAACCAAATTAGCAAATATGGGAGATTCCCAATAGGACAGTTTCGGTTAGTTTGGGGGACTTTCTATACCAAGCGACAGAAGCTTGAATTATAATGATTTCATTACAACTAATGAATTAATAATATGGCAGTTCTTACAAATTTTACAAACAAGGCCTCCTGCCTTTGTTACTTATTTTTCTCCATACGAAGACAGATCGTTTGTCCATACAGCCACAGGGGACATTAACGGCTACTACCATTGCATTCTTTACACAGCTTCTTCACTTTTCACCATCTTGATCCCCCTATAGTCAAAAAAGCATCCCACAGCTTCAGTGAAAACGAGGCGGGAGATAAATTTACTGTTCCTAAATGAGGGCGTAATTACACCTTTGTTGTCAGAGACTAACATAGGGAGCTCCTTTCATCCTCTGGTCATTGGCCCCATCAGGAGGGCCCTCCCACACCGTGACAAACATGAAGCAGCTTTCAGAAAGGGGGAAATGATTGGGGAAGTTTGTGTGTGCGGGTTGAGGGGTAGAGTGTGTGTGTGTGTGTGTGTGGAGGGGGGGGGGCATATTAGGTAACGTATAGAAAGCAGCACAGAAAAGAGAAGACGTACTGCCGTGTTTGGTTTTGTCAGTCATTTACCAGCACAGTGGCTGAAAGAGAGAAGCACTCGGGATTACCAGGATCCACTAATTATTTTTGCAGTTTCTCACTCTCTACTTCCAGCAATTACACGCACTGCAGATTTCTAAAATGTTTTTTATCCTGGCCTCTACCGGTAATTATCAGCAGAACTGTTCTCTCTCTTTGTTGTTTTGTTTAATATTTCAAGGCCAGCCGGGAGATTTGCAAAGCTTTTGTGTTCTCTGCAGAAAGTTCAACATCAAGTGAAAGTCCAATGGAACAATAAGGGAGACAAGCAGGAGTGAGGCTGCGAAGGACAACAAATTAGCCTAATGCACAGTTCAAACAGTCATAAAAGCTCTCGCTGGCAGGGTTTGAGGGTTGCTCTGTGGAGAACAAGGAGCCACATAAAAGCTGAGGGGACCCCTGCTAGCCCAGTGAGAATGAGCCCATGCTGTTGGGAGTGGTGGTGCTGGTTATAGTCGGGGGAGAATGAGGGAGTCTTGTGGTTCCCCGGGGGGCATGTTTTCTCTCCCTCCCCCTGTCCTGCTCCAGTTAGTTCGCTCACTCAAGACCAGACACCATCCCTCCCTCCTCTCCTCCTTCCCTCCTGCCTTCTGGCTCCACAATTGGAAGTCCATTTGCTTTGCTTGATCAGTCCCCTTGCCATGGGCTATGTCTATCATCAGTGCACAATATTTGTAGCAGAAGTTTGTATGCCTCACTTGGGAATAGGCTATCAAGTCCAGATGGGCCTCTCCTTTTAAAAAGGCGACCAAGGCTTCAGCTTCTTCAGCTCAAACTGCCATTGGGACAGAATGCTGGAATCCAATTATTCACCTAATTAGCATCTGCTCAGTCCCACATTAAGCACAATGTGTCTGTCTCTTCACACACCTCTCATGTTTTAGCCTTTTTCTGACAATTCATGAGATGCCCTACAAAAAGTGCCACGAGGGATTGCAAAACAGAGGCACAGAAAAACGCCTTTGTCCTCTTTATGATTTGGTGCCACGACTTTAGCACCCACACAAAGCTCCATGGCATCGGACATGAAAGCAAGAAGCAAAGACATTAATTTAATCGTACCCTGCCTTGACAGCTGGCCACAGGCTGGTGGCAGGGACACTGACAGAGAGGGGAGTATCAGATGTGGAAAAAGAGTCTTTGGTTGGGACACCCAGGCCTGAGGCACATCGCCCAGGCAGATCAATAGGCCAGAAAGAGTAATGTTGATGGTGTGGCGGAGGGCCAGAGCCACAGTTAGAGAACCCACGGCCAGAATAGTGGTCAATCTGTCATCTAACATGGCTGTCAATTACTAACGCACTTAACGCTAACATGAGCATCCGATAGCCAGAGATAGCAGGAGAGAGTGAGGGAGAGATGGAGATAGACAGAAAGAAAAAGAAAGACAGAGTAAGAGCATAATACTTAAAAGATGAATGGGCACATAATACTGTCATCGTGAGTTAAACCACTGAGGGCAGGATAGCAGCTTGTGCATTCTGCTGCACATACTCGGGCTCTTGTTTCCTTTCTTTCTCTCTCTCCGTCTCTCCTTTTTTAAGGTGCTCGGATGTGTGCTGCAAAACTCTGACTGTGGCCAAATGTATTTGGTTAAGAGGCGTGGAAAAGAGGCTTCCCCGAGCCACATCTGCTGCTGAGTTGGCGTTATTTATTGTGAGATGCTCTGGAGGCTTTTCAGCAACATGTGGAGATATTTCAACTGTCGCACTTTAGATATTACAGGGAGAACACAAGGACTGTGGTAGCTGCTAGCTAACTGTTCTTGCATTGTACAAGTGATAGAGAGGCTTTCTGAACCAACAGAGAGAGTAGAGAGAGAAACAAAAACAGTACATCGGGCAAACAGCCTGATCTACATTTAAAGTGACTGTTTGACTGGAAGGAAAGAGCAGAAAAGGGGGAGTACAGGGTGCAACAACTCATCTTTATCGGTTTCAAGGCCATAAATCTGTATGGCCTCAGCTCTTAAACAAATACAAATATGATCACAGGGAGAGAAAAAACAAAGGCTGGGGAGCGACATGGCTGGTGCCTCCTAAGTGCCTGCCATTTTTCCATCTGTGTTGATTCTTTTAAGAGGAGAGGAGAGGGAAGCAGCCGTGGCTGTACATAACACCACCGGGATGCAGCCATCGTCTAGGGTGAGGCAGAGAGCCGCGTTGTGAATCAGTCTGGCTCTGCATGTCATTAAATCAGGAACAGAGCACAGACCTATTTATCTTATTTTTTTTTTTACAGTACAATAAACCATAATAAGATGGGCTTAGTGGCAGATGAATATTTTTGACAATGGACTGAAACAGATACATAAAAAGGTGTGCCAAAGGAAAAGAAAAACTCTAAACAGTAACCATTTCTTTAGATTGCAAGTGACACAAAGTCTGTTTTGCAGTTTTGTAAACCTGTCATGTTAGCCAATTCAGATATTTTGTATGCTGCCAGTTTTAATTTTAAAAAAATCATCGTATCTCATGTTGCATTTTAACACCACAAAGAAACACAGACTCGCTTCTGAGAACACACAGAGAAGAGGATAAAGAATTCACAAAGATGTCCTCACCCTGCATCTGGTAACTGTAGGGGGCCTGTCCTGTCTGTGGTGTGGTGAAGCCAGAGCTGTAGCTTAGGAAGCCCGTCTGTCCCGGGGATTGGGACTGGCTGAGACCCCCCTCCGTCTTTATGCCTGCCCACAATGGACCTAAATCAGTTAGTGACACCAGATCGGTTTGATGCACAGACAACAGTCAACACAGGTTTAAATTACACTGGACACAGCAAAGGGGCACCGCCTCTGTCTGTTAGCATAGCACAGCAATCACAATGGATAAGAAGTGATTATCTGGTAACTGATTTTCACTATGATCCATTGTTTAGAAATTTTTTTTATCTTGCATTTGGTTTTATCATACTGCAAAGGAGTTCGCTCAACTCGAAAGAGTACTTGGCTGAAAAATCAAAAGGCACGTTTGCACTATGATTGTTTAAATTCTGTGAAAAAAGCAATAACTATTACAATTATCTAATATAGGTCATATGTGAAAAGATGCACAAGTAATAAAACATTCTGCTTGTGTTTGTGAGCTACACTGACCACAATCTTGGATAATTTACTCGTAATGTAGTTTCTTTGCAACCGTAGGTTGCAGGACTCCATTCAAATAAACAGTGTAAATTCCTGCACATATTGGAGAGACTTCTGGGGTCAAAACACTCCAAAGACTTTGGACAAATAAAGCCTACAGTGAGCCATGTACTTCATGCTTTCTCTTGCAACGCCAGAGGAAACCAGTTTTTGTTTTCAGATTTATATCACTAATCTTTCTGATCTATCTGAACAGCTTCACAAGCAAATTCTCTTTTATTGCACTGAAGGAGAATATGCAGGCACTAAACAACAACTCAGCATCTCTGCTGCTCTTGGGTGATTTACGGGAGGAATTGTGGGAACATGACTTTGTATGAGCAAGGGGTTGGTCTTGACCTTCAGGAAGGAAAAATATTTAATTGTACATTTCTTATTTTATGCATGAATACAAATTAAAGAGCTCTGACATTATTAACATGACTTATTTAGCAAGCGAAGGTTATGATTTGTCTTGATCTTACCATAAGCTGGGATGCCATAGGGCTGGCCAGGCTGGGGGTAGCTAGCATAAGCTGCGGCCTGCTGCATTCCTGTGGTGTACTGCGTCTGTCCATACGCAGCCATATTTTGGGATGAAGGGGTAGGAAGAATATGCGGATATGTTCTGCTATTTGAGAAAAGAGACAAAAAAACAAAAGTGAGAAAGGAAGGCAGGAAGAAAGAGGACCATTTACCCCAAAACCATAACACAAACTTTGCTAACTGACAAATTCCTTGTGATTGTGCTACTTTATTCTAAACACTTAGCCAATTCGTAAAATAGATACCATCGCACAGCTCATATACAAAGTGAAAGAACAATAAATAGCAAAGGAAATTTTTGCAAGATAATAATTACAACAGATTTCAGAGTGTGCAAGCTGCAGACATCCAGGCAAACAAAGTCAGTCAGAAAACCCCGATCTAGCAGAAGGATCTAATTAAAGATCCAAATGAAGTTGGATGCTGCTTATTTTTTTACAGAAAAATAAAAGAAACCTTACTTGGAAGGGTAAATCTGTGGAGAGAACTGGTGAGTTTGTCTTGGGCTGTAGCCACTGGTTCCAATAGCTGAGGAGAGTTAAAAAGAAAAGAAGCAAGCACATATTTAAACATTAAGAAATAAGGTAAATATTATCTTTTGCCAACAGAACTTCTGGAATCTGGAAACAGTAATTACATTGCATTACTCTATTTATTTTGGTAACCTTATTTAAGGTTGAAAACCGGAGAGCAATAATGAAGTAAAATAATCAGGTAAGAACATCAGGTTCTTCTGCTGACCGGCGTATCTCTGAGATACTTCTGGGCTGCTATGACAACCGCCGCTGTAAACACACACATGATGGTCTGAATAAGTCTCGGCCTGTGGCTTCAGTTGCCTTGGGCCGTTCAAGCCACAACCACATTGGAAGTGACATCACTGATTGCAGGTAATGAGTGCTACTGCATAATCATTCCATCATTAAGAGCGAGACTGCGTGGTTCCACGGTGCTGTTAACTTGTTAAGGTTCAGCCACACGTAACTCAAACAAGTACCCTTGTTTGGAATCTGCAGTTAGAATTAGATTACACAAAATTGGCTTTTTCGGTCATAATTCTCAAGTTTGTCTAAAGGGAAAAACCTTAAATAAATACTTTTTAATAGAGACAGATAAAGTTATATTGGTATTCTAAGTGTTACTTGCAGGATTTAGTTAAAAAAAACTGAAATACAAATTTTGAAAAAAAGTCCAATATAAAAAACTAAATTAAATCTTAAATATCAAATGTGCAAAGTATCAGTCTCAAAGTCTTCAGCTACCAACTTTACAACTGTATTTAAAGAAATACCATAATTGGTTTTAATTTGTATGAAGAGTATGCATAATGTAATGTACTTGAAGTTTGTAAATAAATGAGCATATAAATATTATAATTCCAATATTTTAAGTCAGATAAAACATACATTTCATCAAATTCACGGTTAGTTAAAAACGAGAAAAATTCAGACACGCAACAATCTCAGTTTTCATATCTAACTGCAGCAGAGTGGCACAGTTTTGAAACATCTGTCTAATTGGTCATGACATGTAAAATAAGGGATTTGGTTGCGGGGGAGCGCTAACTGTATGTAACTGTATGCCGTAACCCCTCACACACGTTATTAATATTGAGCACTTTTCCCACATCAGCAGCACCTGCCACTGGACAAAACTTGCTCTTCTGAACAGAGCTTTGGGTTTCCCCACGGAGGATATGGGGGATAAGATTACTAAATTTCATTAATATTGTCGGAGACAAAAGTCATACAGTGATTTATGCACTTCTAGCATTAAGTATCAAGTACTTAGTTAAATAGTTAAGGAAATACAGGAAAATTAGCAGCAAGCTAATACCGTGGATATCTGGATGTGTGGTTATTAATAAATGTTTATAGAAAGTGTAACACGGTGCTGCAGGCTGACACAGATACTGCTCCTTGTGGAAAAAAGAAATAAGCAAAAAAATTAACACATTAGTGATAATTTCTTTTACAATTCCAACAATGCTCATTATACTCTGTGGCCTTGGTTTTATTTAGCAAGGCCACATGTGTTGTGTTTGTGTGTGCGTGTGTGTGTGTGTGTGTGTGTCTGTGTGATGTTTCCTTGCTGAAAGGAAGGTGTGAAAACCCTGGCTCTGACAGGGCGATAAGGTAACAGCCTGTAGAGAGTGAGGGCCATTGGGACGCCGTGTCACTCCACTGGACAGACAGGCTCAGTGCATTACAGGTCATAATTCAGTCCTCACTGACATGGGAACCAGCAGAGTGAGCAGACACACACACGCACACACACACACACACACACACGCAAGCAAGCGCAGCATATAAATACGCTGACAAAGTTTAGGTAGAGTCTCTTGTTCTTCGACACACTTGCACACAGACACACATTATATTGGCATTTTAGCTGCAGGGATACTTCCTGAGGCCTGGCTTATCAGTCACCCATATCTGGACTCATCTCATCATCTAATCAGTTCTACAGCTGTGTGTGTGTGAGAGGGAAGCAGCCAGACACATGAGTGCACACACAGAAAACAGTCTTCCTCTCTCACCTGATCCTGAGAAGCTGTCTAGTGAGGTGTCTGCTACCGAGGAGGCGATTTCGCTGCTGCTCATTGGCTCTGTTTTAACTGCAAACAAAAAAGCCACACCGTCACCAAATGCATCTAATCAATGTAAGGTAAAAGGAAAATATAAAAAAGATCAGACTAACTAGAAGTCTAACTACATTAGGCTTTCAGAGTTTCACATTCACAAAACTATTTTTTTACGTAAAGCAAAAAGTTCCTCAGTGTAAAATAACATAAATGCAATGGGAGGAGTGAGTAGTCAAAAGACTTTTCAACAGTATTCAATTTAAATACATGATGAATATTGAACCTAACATTGCATTTGCACTGATCCAAATAGTCTCCATATATATATTTATTTTCTTGTCTGTATGTCTTTTTTCTAGGTATAATTTAATAGTGGAGGCTTTAGAAGTTCATCTTTATTACCTATCATTCATCTTTCGACCTGGAGAAAGCATTCTACATTTAAATAATGTCCTTAAGACACTTTCCAATGTAAAGCCTATTTATGTATTTCAAAACTGCATTTAAATCATTTTAAAAGAGCACCATAAACTTCATTTAAATTTGACATTATTCTACTTACCAAAAACAACTGTCTTATATTATTATTTAAATTAAATGATAAATTAATGGCTTTACGACGAATTGAATTAAAAATTGTTCCCGTAGAAGTGTTTTAAAGTCACTGATAAAAAAAAGCTCGGCAGGAATATGCAGGCACAATTGAAATGTCAAGGAAGTATATGGTGTATAAAATCTTTTTAAGAGTGTAGCGAATGCTGTTTGACCTTGACTCCATAATACAGCTCAGCGATAGATTTGCAAAGACAATTTCACAGCTATCTGACAGCTCAGGAATCTTTGAAATCAATCCATTTCACTTCAGGCGGGCTGAAGGATTTTTTTCTTTTTTTTTTCTTTTTTGGCAAAACAAATTGACAATGTGGGCAAGAAAGTCATGCTCAGTGGAATCCCTCATGGTTGAAGAAGCCATTTGCTGTCATGTTTTACATGTTTCCACTATGCTCGCTCAGTGCAGAAACATATGCTGACGTGGGGTAATTCTTTTGAACTACACACCGGTGAAAACATAGTGGTAAAATAGTGCATGCATAAACTAGCACACACTCAGGTCACAGAGCACACAGTAACTACTGTATTCGGGAAACAGCATGGAACATCCAAACGAAAACAAAACGCTCAGTATGCAAGTTCACAATCTGATCAATCAATAACAATGATCTCAAGTCCAGTCAGTGTCAAACCATGCTTAAAACAGAAAACTACAATAAATACCAAGGAGTTTTTGAATGAAAGGCACAATAGTTGAGGCAATTTTATAATTTTGCAGCTGAAAACAGTGTATTTACGGAACATTTTAAAGAATACAAATTATGTTCCTTTACGGGTCAGGCAGATGATTTCCAAAAGTCAACCACAAAGAGTGCTTTCAGTGGAGTTGGGGAAAACACCAAGTATTGTCCTTTCATCATGTCACAAAAAGTAGACAAACCTGCAGCGGACTGTGAGTTAGAACCTAACAACCAGTCTGCAGTGGTAAGCATTGTGATGTTATCACCTATGGGAAACAAAAGAATGGCAAAGGGACACATGACAGTCTGCATATTTGACTATGGGTCCTGTGTGATGAATATACAAAAAACCCTGAGCTCAAGGCAAAGACTAACCTGCAGATGACGTGACAAGGGGTATTTTTAATAACTTGCTGGTTTGTGACATGGGCATGACTGCTTCACTAAACAAAGGCTCAGATTTAAAGCACAGCCGAATCACCTGAGTAAATAACTATGTACAGTAGAAACCGCATGCAAAGCTCAATCGTTTCCATGCTGTGGGCTTTGAATAATTACATGGTTACTTAAATAAACAGCTAATAGTCACTGCAAAACAACTACTACAAGCACTGAATTTGGCAAGCTATAAATGCTACGGTAGAAATGAGATTGCAAGGTTAAAATTAATTCACACTACAAACTAGCACTGTTTTACTGGTTGCTTAATACTATATTACTCCAAAAAACATTGGTAATTCACCCTAAAAAAAACAAATCATGAATTTAATACAACTGTTGTACTGGCTTTATTGCTAGAATGACTTTACTGCTTCTAAAGCATTATTGCTGCACTGAAATACTTTCACATTGTTCAGTTTCTCAGTCATTTACAAAAAAAAGTATAAATTAGCACACAAGACAGAGAAAGCTAAACTTAAGAGCACTGCCCACATACCTTCAGTGCCATTGGGTGTCATGGAATTGTTACTGATGTGCGAGTTGTCAAGGTTGGGACCATTAGGAGATTCACTGCTTCCACTTACTCGGCTGTGAGGACTGGCTAAATCCTGCATTTCCATAGACCTGACAAGACACACACACACACACATGCACACACCAAATCAAATTACACATATAGCTCTGGTTTCAGGGAAGGCACAGAGCTCTCAAACTCAACGCTATGTACATAATATGCATAATCCAGTCGCGACAGAAGTAAAATGGTGAAGACAGTACAATGTAAAATTAAAGAAGTAAAAAACCTTCAATTTAAATTATTTTTAAAATATATAATTTAACGCATGTTTGCTAATGGCTACCTTGCATGTGATATTTTCAACAGTACAAAAGAAATTTTTATTCGATGCCAAATGACAAAGAAAAAAATGAACACATAAAAAGAAATAAAACAAACACAAGGCAAAGTGTGACAAACACAAACATATGCACATTCATATACAAAAAGAAAACAAAAAGAAAAACAGTGCAGAACTGCAAGTTTGAAAATGAACAGTAGACGTTCTGACGAGACAGCTTCCGATTTCTCCTATTACAACAATCTCACTGTTAGTCACAGATTTACATGACGTGAACACAAAATGTTTACTGTCAAATTAGTCCGATGTGTCTTGAAACAAAAATGGCCTTAAGTGTATATCGTTTTGTGTGGTAATGAAGACTGTTAACAGATGTTTGCTGGTTTGAGGCAATGGTTAATGTGCCTGTTAAAAGTGCAGCACTCTGCTTGATTATAAGAGCCTATGCCTCAGTGATGGGCAGATGAGAAGCTCATGCGGCATGTGTTTGCTCTGGCAAGCTCCTTAATTGTTTCTGTGTTTATACAAAAGACCACGCCACTGAAAACATTATTCTATCTTCTCATTTGTGTGCTCAAAGGATTTGATCGAGTATAGACAATGGAGTAGGAAGAAGGCACGAGTGATTTGAAAAGTACGGCCACAAACTCTATACCCCATTTGTCTCTGCCACTGTTCCCATTTCAATAGTGAGTTAATGAAATTAGGATAAAATGTTTGCTACATTACACTGCCATTTTCAATTATATTTCAGTGTTCTGGCTATCTCTGCTATCGATAAACATTGGCCTTTACACAAGGCCACAAAGATAAATGCTCGAGTAACTCTGAGTAGTCTAAGTGATATCAGATGCCACAAAATGAACAGAATTATGAGATAAAAAGATTAAATTATGATATGCATTTACTGAATTTAAGATGATATTATATAGATATGATATTATGATACTTTGCAGTATAGCTTGGAAAGCGTAGCCTTTTCTTGTGGTCTAAGTCCAAATTATATATATTTTAAGCATTATGTTACATACCAAAAACACTAGGATACAAATAGTGAAACATGAGTAATAAAAAATAAAACAGTAATACAAAAGGCTAAGTCAGTCTTCTTTACGCGTGCACCAGTAATGGAAGCTGCATTGTCTTTTTCCCAAAGGTATATTAATTCACTCCTCCCCTAAAAATATCACACCCTCCAAACACTTGAGGAAGATCCAGAATAAACTAACCCTATTTCTTGCACACACTACTTAGTCCCATTTTCTCCTCTTTTGCCCAAACTTTTTTGTCATTAACTGATGGCTAAAAAGCCTCCACTATCTCCAGTCAGACAACACAATAAGCTGAGAAATGTTGACAGTTGCTTAGCAGAGTCTCTAAGGCAATCTCTGATGCCACACAGAGAGCTACATGTCCCTGATGCTGCAGGCACTGGCACAACGGTGCTCTTACCTGGACCTAGATGGTTTTGAGTCCTCTCAAACCACACTCCCTTTCTTTATTCTGCCTCCACCTGCCCCAGCAGAAACAATGTCACTCCTTGTTACTGCAGCTCGATGTCACAGTCCGGAGCCATCCATGACACAAAAAGGCTTGTCTGAGAAAACATTATTGTTATTCTGGAGCAGAATGGGAAGAGAGGGCTAGCGGGGGAACAGAGGCTCACATTGTCTCTCTCTGAGCCGTAGCCCTGCTCCACTGTTGTTTCCTCCTCCAGGTCCTCCCTCCTCCCTGAGCAAGGGGAGCATGGCCAAATGACGGAAAGGTGATTCATCATTGGTCTACGACAGCTGCAAACTGGATTAGCCCTCCCCCAATCAACATGCAAAGCGGCTTAGCCAAGGTAAGCAGGAAGGGGTGGGGTAGGGGGGACGTCGAGGAGGGTGAGGGAGCGAAGGTAGGCAAAGGGGTGAGGGGTTGAGGGGAGAAGGGGCTGGGGGGCAGCAGAGGGTGGGAGAGCTTGCCTATCTTCCTGCTTGAGGTAGCCTGCTGCTGGAAGGAAGATGGGACTTGTTGAGCAGCGGCAAGTCAAGCGTGACACCCCCAGCATCTTCAGCAGATCTTTCATCTGCAATTGACACTATCTGAAATTTATCAGCACTCCTCCTCCAGGCATACTGACAGGTCCTAATGACCATCAGGGCTGCTTCCCGCAGGCTTGCCCCAGCCTGGGGCCATGGCACAGCACAAAAATACACAACTTCCCAACTTGCAGCCTACTCTCAATGGACAGAAAAGCACAGTGAGAGCAATACACACACGTTATATAAATCCTTTCTTTCTCTGCGGCAACACAAAAGCTTATGCTTATGTCTTTTTCTGTAGCACACAAAGACACATAACTCAGGCCTGTATGTCTGCATGTGTACACACACACTCATGCACAGGGAACTCCAGAGGCCCCCAGATGAGTGGTGCAAATGCACACACACACTCACACACACAGGGCACTTTAGAGGCCCCCAGATCAGTGGTGCATCTCAGACAATGAAGGAGACTGGAAACAAGAACATGGAGAGCATATGGAGCCACATATGTTTCCTATGACGCTACGAATGCCTCTATTACTCTCCTTTAGCTGACAGTTACATTTTGCTGTCCACTCCCGCTCTGCTTGTCTCTCTGCAAACATCAAGCAGAGCCATATACTTGCATGGCTATAACACTATATTAGACCTGACTCCAGCCCACCATGGGAATACAGGTTCCAAAAGAGGTCAAAGGTATTCATCTGGTCAGAAAAAAAGAGAAAGACATATAAAGTCTTTTTTCAAAAATCCTGGCATGATTTTTTAATGGCTGACTGTTTACATGAGCCAGGGTAACCTGAGCTCCATGGTCTTAAGTTTTTTTCTTCTTTTTTTTTCAACAGGCTTTGCTCTTCACACCGAGGCAAAGCCTTCATGAATACCATTCCAGCGTTACAATTTGCCTTCTCTCCCACTACTTACGGTACAGCCATCTTAGCAGAAATAACCATTATATTTCATTCTCACTTCCAATGGACAACAGCAGTGCCTCCTCCTGGCATTTCCAAATACTGAAAGCTGTAGACAAGATGTAAAAAAAAAAAAAAAAACAAGACTAAATATATAAAAAAACGAAACAAAAATATAAAGTGAAGAAAATCCACAGAGGTAAAAGCCATGAAGACGAAAGAGAAACACATTTTGCCACAGCACATTAACAGCGATCACAGAGTCGGGGGAAGTTGTGGAGAGAGAGTGTTGTGGTGGGTTGATGTGGTATGGTGGTGGCTGGCTTCTCTGTTCAACAGTGCAGGCCAATAAAGCCATTACCATGCTGGTGTCTCAGCCATTGCCAGCAGGTGAAACCGGCCAGGTGAAGGGAGAGAGGGAGAGCGAGGAAGATGGAAGAGGAGAAGGGAGGGGGGCAGGGATTTAAAAGCAGAAACTAGCCTTTCTTCTTCACCGCTAAATATTTATTGTTTTTAAAAAAAAGGGCTGCATTCAGCATCTTTGATGTGCTTCTTACTTCAACCTGAACTGCCAGGTCTTTGAAGCTAACAAGAACAAAGCCCTGCTAGATGAAGCGCTGGAAGTGTCATCAAGAGAAAGAAAAAAAGAAGAAGTGCCACAACACGCTTCATTCATGGTTGTTCGCTGGCCTTTTTGTTTCGCTTTACTTATTTCAAGACCTGCATTTCCAAAGGTAAATATAGACACAGCCAAGCTTTTAGCACAGATCATCTCAGCATGCAAGGTGTCTGACCTGGCACAAATCATTTCTTCTCCCTTATTACATATACCTGTGCTACTATACAAGCAAGGGTTGCCTAGTTCAAATGGGCCGTGCTGTATCAAATGCAGAATTTGTTAGAAAGTATTTACACATATCATTAATTAGATATGACAGTAAAAATAAGCAGAACACAATAAAAAATGAATATGAGTGAATATTCTTCAATGTTTTATTTCCATTCTCTACTCCCTTTGTCATCTTTAACACAATAATTTTATAGTGCATAATCCTTTGAATTTTGCAAACTACATAAGCCATGTGTTGTGTGTTACAACTTTTGAAAAACAATGCTTTAATCAAAATCTAACTTTAAAACAACTAATCCCCACTTAAGCTGGTCAGCTGAATCCACATGGTGGCCCAGGAAAAATAAATCCACTCGCAAAGAATGTAGATGCAGACAACAATTGGACACAGATGTGAGTGGAATTAGGCACAGTTTACAAAATGCTACACTTCACTTGTGTCTCTATACGTGGTCAAAAAAAAATGACGATTGCCAACAAATGCAACATTAAATAGACTGGTGTTTTTTTCCTCAAAACATATGCATTTGCATAATTGCTGTACATTTATAATGAAATTAATTAATATTCAAAATTACACAATGTCCGAATTCACTTTTCTGAACTTTCTGATACACAAGAAAAAATAATATCTTCCAGTTTAAGTTTATCATAACTTTAACACTACAGCAAATATTAAAACACATAACTAAAGGAAATATTTTTAACATAAAAACATGAATTATTTTAATTACTATATTGCATGTATATATTTCTTTAAAAAATATATACTGTGACGGGATGTTGAACACATTACAGCTCAATATACAAATGATTCTTACGGCAAAAAATTATGAAAGCCCATGGTTCTTGACACACAATTTAGAATTTGTGCTTTTTTGTAATTAAAAGCACAATTATTAACAGATGTGCTGTTTGTTGATGTGCAATTTGTCTCTCTCGTTTGGTTCAGCCTGACATCGTGCTCTAGCAATTCACTCAATAGCTACATTAAATCTGTTAATACTGTGCTCTTCAACCTTCAAAATTATTTCCAGAAGGCCACTTTGCCTTTGAGGGGCCATCAAACAAGATTTAAGGTGGACATTTTATCACAACCTGCCTACCACCGTGACCACTGCAGGACGGGAGAAACTTTACAAGACAAAGATGAAAGAAAGTCCAGGTACAAATCTTAATGGTTATATCTCTTTAATGCTTGTGATTTGTTATTTTATTTTATTTTCACCTACACAGGATAGGAAAAAGAAGAGATGCTAAAATTGCATCCTTTATATTAGCTGTTCAAAGGGTTATAAAGTATCTTTGGTATTTATTTTTTGTTTTATAAAAAAAATTTAATC
The DNA here is from genome assembly GCF_022539595.1 of Amphiprion ocellaris. Classification (NCBI taxonomy): domain Eukaryota; kingdom Metazoa; phylum Chordata; class Actinopteri; family Pomacentridae; genus Amphiprion; species Amphiprion ocellaris. The sequence continues at coordinate 14,454,908 of NC_072787.1, read as the reverse complement.
CATAAATTATAGTTGCTTTATAGAGAGTACAACACATTGACCCCTTCACACAATTTTTATTTTCTGTTTACGCTTACAACTGAGCAGCTTCCATATTATTGTGCACAGCGTAAACATGTTGCCATGTTCAACAAACACACAAGTGGATTTTAGTGATTGAGAACCTGTAATGGCAATCATCAGAAAGCTCACAAAGCTTATTTCCTGCTCTTTCAACCACACATTTCACATCCAAACAGTGGCATGTTAACAAAACAACACCCCACAGTATTTACTAAACAACCACTGCCCACTAATCGCCCAGTATGGGCTACTTAATAGGAGGTCCCTTATTACCTTCTTCCTTCTCTTGTGCTCCCTCTACACTTTTCTGTCTTCTTCACTAATAGCTGAGTGAGGCTGGATCAATTAGCCCTCTGTGTCTTTCACCATTTTCAATCTCCTCTCAGAGAGGAGGACAAGGGCTTGGCCGGCTAGACACATCCATACGGAAGGCATCAGTCCTTGGGCAAACAATGCCACCGTCACCACCGAACACTCCTGCTTGTACACACTGCTGCTACACATGCATGGAGCGCTGCAGCCAGGCAGAGAGACCCTGATCTCTCCCTGTGTAAAACAAATACACAGTGTAAACAGCCCCAAATCAGCCTGCTCATTATCTGTTAATTGGATAAATAAGGTTATTGTGTGTGTGTGAATGGCTGCAGCAGGCACACACATTGTCATGTTTGCCTACATGAAGCAGAGGCCACTTTGCAAGCAGTCTGGCTCACTAGCCTATCCTAAATCTCTATTTCCTCTCTTTCATCAACACGCACCTTTTTAAACACCGAAAAGGGCAGGCACGTGAAAATGACAGGAATTAGAGGGTGAAAAAGGAAAGAGGAAAAAAGGAAAATTTCTCAAAGACAAAATTCCCTTTATGCACACACACCAGTGAATAATTCCCTGACTTGTGATGTAAGCCTGTGATCATACACAGAACATTAAACCAGAACATCCTTCAATTAGAGAGCCTAGTGATTACAGCGGGTGAGTCATCTTCACTACACGTGAAATACTGGCGAGCGGAGACGCAGCACGGCCGGGAGTCAAGGCCTGTTGTCTTGGTCAGACACTGAGAGCCTCTCAGGTCTCCCTGCAGCATTCCGGGCCTCAGCAGATGGCATTAGATGTCAGCTGCTTTAACTGTGTTGGTTTTGTTTGTTCTGCCAGCAGAAAAGGAACTACTGCAGAGACAAGCATGTTTTCCTTGTCTGATCAAAAATGTAAACTGGGCCAAGCAAGAGACGATCCAGTTTTTCGGAGGTAAATCTGGATATATTTACATTGATGGTATTATTTTAAATTCTAATAAAGGTGTGTGTTTTTTGGCAGATTATAAATTTAATTTTTATCATAAGTCCAGAAAATTTGGATGCCATTATTTTTAAATTGCAAATTATTAGCAATGAATACAGAAAAATACACCATTTTTTATACGTCATTTATATCTACAAATGAAGATTTCTGTAAACAGACTTGACTGAAAATTTGTAAACCTAATTGCACGTGTTATAAAAACAGAACACTGTGTGATTTTTTCAAACAATTGTCAGATATACAGCTCTAAATTGTGATTTCAATGCCATCATATTACGAATTTAAATACACTTTTTAAATAAGGATGTAAGCTGGATTTACTTTCACTTAAATTCTAACTAGACATTCATCAAGAGCAATTGTTTTTTTTAAAGCTATTTATCTATCATCTTTGCTAAATTGCAAATATGAAGATTAAAGCCTGCCTCTTGAGTTAATATTACCATTTATTATAATTTTTTGGAAAAGGTCAACAGCATTACATTTACTAAAATAATAGAGATATGGAAGGTGGTGTTTTAACAATTAATGACAAGAGTAGGCCAGAAATTAAATTGTTATTTAAACCCCATTGCTAATAGAAATGCTTTAATTGATTTATGTGCACATATAAATGCTGAACCTAATTCATGAAATACAAGAGCTAATTTCACACACACACACTAAAATACTAGACAAATCAAGACAGGACAGTTAGTGAGCCAAGATGTCAAACATGACATAGAAATTAAAAGTCATACTCACTACAATTATGGTTGAATCCCTGTGTGTTTATCCCTTCTTAGGTCTTCTTTCTAAAAAAAAAAAAACCTTCTAGAGAAAGATCGTTCAGTCCACCAGAAGAGGCTGCAAACTTTCTATCACAGTTCTCAGGAGTTGGTAGAATCTGTAGCACAATAAATGTAAACTACAAGACTACTTTTTTCTTTTTCATTTTAGGTGTTGTAACCCATGGAGCCCCGCGCGGTATCTCAGGAGACTCAGTCCTATTGAGAAAGAGAGTTGTCCGATTACTGCTTCAGGCAGTGACTAGTGAGTGTCTGAGGAAGAGGGAAAAAAAGAGAGAGAGTGAGAGAGAGCAACGGAGAGGGAGGGAGGGAGGGAGGGAGGGAGGGAGAAAGGCCGTGAATGAGGGAGGGAGAGGGAGCCTGCTGCCGTTTGAAAAAGCAGAAAAGTTGCTCGGTGCTCTCACAGGAAGACTTTGGGTCTGGAGGAGGCACGGGGGAGTTGTGCCTCACACCAGCTCCCCATATGTCATTCACTCACAGCTTTAAGCAATAGAGTCCTCTCCAGATTGTATCAGTGGAGAGTAAGACAATGAAATGGCAGATCTCTCCACTGGAACACCAGACTCTGCTCACACACCCTGAGGGCTCACACTTTTCTTCTCCCCCCTTTCTCTCTTGTTTTTGTTATGCTCTTTTTTTTCCCTCCACCACAAACCACATTTTTTTTTCTTGCTCTTGTGAGCCTTGGGTCATTGCTGGATTTCTTGCTGTCATATAAGGACTTCAGAGGGTAAACAAGGGGCTGGGTCATTAGCTTAGGTGATGGGGAGCCAGAGGTTTAACAGCGGCCGAGAGGCTCAGCTCTGTCCGTCTCCACAGCACTCTAGTGGAAGTCCTCCGTCAACACATACACACAGCGTCTGTGTGCAAGGTAATGACTGCCTTCTGTCTGCTCCAGGTTATTATTTCAACTGTGTAAAGCTGCTACACAAGGCCATGCTGCTACTGATGAGCTCAAACTGGTGATTTATTCAAGCTGGTGATGAGGCTTGTACAGATTTTGCTTCAACATGTCATGACATTTTTTTTCCAATAAATTCTGTGTAAAGAATGGCTATGACATGAATGAACTGTTTAAAATTTGTTTTATTTCCATATAATAAACCTGTGGGTGAAACACCAACTGTAATACTGACAAATGATTACCAAGAAAGAGGAAATCATACATTTTCTACAGTAAAGAGGTGCTGAGAGAAAAAGAACACCCACAGCTAGAAGAATAGTGTGCTGTGTTAGTGGTTGGACTATGTATCCACTCTGTTACCTATAACCAGTAGGTGATGATAAGAAATAAAAAAAATGTCATGTGTCATTGAAAGAGCACATTCAAATCCTTATTATTATTACTATTAATTTCATTTTATTAAAGCTCAATTAGACAATTTGTTTTTGATCAGCTGTAGAGTTCACAGCCCTTAGTGAAAGCAGGTCGACACCAACCGGCCTGCAGTAGTCAACGAGGAGCTGACAGAAATAGATCCGAGCTGCACTACTCCTGATTTAAACACACTGCAGTAATAATGTGGACGTGCTTGAAATGCAAGTGCTGCCTCCTTTTCCAAACCGACTGCCCACAGGTAAATCCATGGGCTCACGTTACAATATCAGAGCATGAAATATATTGCACATTGACCAGATTCTTGATAACTCAATTGACTAATAGATGCTTGGGGACTCTCAAGTAACTATTTCTAATAGCAGAGGGGTACACGTGCCAATTAAGTTACTGCATTTATTCAGTGGCTCTCCGTTTCAATAAGCAGCTGTATAAAATTAGATCGAGATGTAATTTTGCAAGTGAGTTATTTTCAAATTGCACAGCATAATTACCCAGAGTTGTTTACATCTCAGTGACTAAACTCAGATTTTCCTCATACACTCCTTCATAAACTGCTGTATGGTGTGTTTTGGATCAAAATTCCAATCAACTTAGCAGTTTAACTGGGAATGACTGGTGATTACTTCACTATTTTCATGTTTCACAGCATTAGATTAAAGGGTGTTAAATGCAAAGTATCTCATCTAAAAAAAAAAGGGCTACACTTTGAATTTTAAATTGTCAATATGAGTTGTTGAATTTGTGAATGAAGACTGAAGCTTTAAAAGACACATTAACAAATTCTGTAAAAAAAATATCAAAAGATGTGTAAATTAACACAATAAATTTACCTTCTGTGCAACGATAAAAACTTGGAACCCTTTATATCTGCCAAATGGCAGCTTAACAAAAGATGCACTGATACCGTTCAACTGACATCAGCGCTAAAACGCCACTTGCCAAAAACTATATCAAGTAAGAAATTTGAGAAGTGAGCTAAGATTAAATGTGAAGCCGTTCTTTATTAAGGATTATCTTGATGGGACTCAATGGTCTTCATGTGGGGTTGCAGGGATGCCTGCCTGCAATTTAGAGTGAAGAGAGATCTGTACTGTCCTCCACTGCCAATAGGTTATCCACTCACTTCTCACACACATGGAAATAGACTCAATTCCAAATGGCTGATTCAGTTCTTGAGATAAGGAATTGAGAGTTTATGTAAATCTAACTGGAATCCTAGTACTTGTGGTTGAGTTTTTCCTCTGCTGTTTCACAAAGGAGAACATCTCAGTAAAGTGAGTTTACTTATCTTGACAAAGAATATATAAACAGTGTGAAAGGAACAGGAACGGTGTGACAAGGGATCAAGTGGTACGGATGAAACAAAATGCTAACGCCCTGGTGACACAGTTGCAATATTTTCATATGCATATGCTGCAAACCTGTTTAGGTAGAGCTACTACAGTGTTTATACAATGTCACACATTGGGGGGATCAAGTTCCTTTTTTGACATACATCTCAGCAGAGCATTACATTCAAAACCTTTCCCCAAGAAGGGAAATCTGAACTTGGGATAACTTGCGATAAAATAACAGTTTTATATATTTATACAGGCATTACCGGGTGAAGTGTTCACCTACTGACTAGAAAGTACGAAAAACCTTGACTATACAAACCTCCCACCTCCAACCTTGCCCCTGACTCAAGTGGCACATTAAGTTTGCTGGAAGGCAATTTGTCAAAGAGCACGGCAAGTGCTAGGGACTGGATATTCCTGAGTTATTCAATGCGCGTAGTTTCCTGTTCAAAATATCCAAGCAACACAGAGTGACATATCCTTGGTAAAGCAAAGCTACACAGATTACCAAAGGAAATTCAAGATCATCTTCTATACTATTCCATTCCTTCCACTGCTTGTGTTTTCATGTGAACTCTGTAATACTAACTTAAAAGCAACTTGCATAGCAGCAATGACAGCAATCAGAGCCAAAACGAAAAACAACCAATGCCACTTTGAGGACCAAAAACATGTTACCTTGATTTTAACATGTCTTTCTGCATGCATTATTCAAGTATATGCAATGTAACATTTACCCATCTCCCAGGCTTTCATTAAACTCTAAAGAGAATCTTTGATGATGATAAGTTGTCACCACAAAAAAGATTTTGACAGCGCAGACAGATAATTTTGAAGTCCCTCAAGGTAAATTAGTAGCAAGTCAAGCACTTTCAAGTGGTGAATGAAAGTTCCGAGTGAAGCCTGAATTCCTTATAAACAAACATCAGGTTGGCCTGCCTCGCTGAGGAGCAGTGATAAAAGTAAACACAGCATACCTCAACATGAAAATACATTGGAGCTTTCCTCCACAGAAAGCAAGGAACAAAGGAAATGGTTAACCTCAGTGGACGTCACAAAGTTAAATTAACGGAGTGACCTTATTGTTGCAGCCTTTTTGGTTCCAAACAAAACAAGGAGAACATGTTTTGAATTAAGTAAAATACCCACTTTTCTTACGAACAAAATATAGCAAGCACCCGTCAGCTCAGCCAGTCTCTTGCAGGAATCTTTGAGGATTTACAAAAGCAATTACTATATTTTGTAGTTGTCACAGTAAATGCTAACTAATATGTAGTTAAACACTCTCCACGGACACATTTGCCCTTGAATATACCGAGAGAGACAAGTGTACTTTATGACCAGTGAAGCACACCTGGGGAAAGTCTATGAGGACCCTGAAAATCCTCAGACAGATACTTTATTGCTCTCCAATGGCCCCAAAAAAGCCAAACAAGCACACTTCAGAGACCTATTACTCAGAATGAGACCTCACTATGGCTCGAAGTATCACCGCGGGTGTTACGCATAGAATATATGCCCTGTTGAAAGATAAATTAATGACAGTAAATTCAGTTTCATAAGTCACTTAAATGTGGTTTGTTTAATACATTAAGATTCAGGTTATCAATATGTGATTTATTTTTTCCTTAAAAATCTAAGCTCAATATGTGCTTGTGCAATGTAAACGTAACGTTTCGATTATTTTCCGCTCAGACATGAAGGCAAACTTTTCTAACATCTGAGTGTAGGAACATATAATTTGATGGTATTTTTAATTTAACTGAAGAAACATATAAATATATAGCTAAGAAGTTACCTCAACACTACAGTTCAATGACTGAAATGGGTGATAAAAATTAATCTTGTATGGTTTAATGCTGAAATTATTTAAAATTATGTTTTTCACTCAACAGGCCAGATTTTAGCACTACCAAAAATCATACGAAACAGCTGAAAGTTACAGCACAGATGATATAACAACACACCATTTAGAGTTTAATTGCCTTTGTGGTGTAAAAAAATACTCCTCAACTAAATATCTGAGACCAAATTAAGTGTTTGCATATTAATGTACTCACATTTAAATTTGTGGGTTAGAGTTCGTCAGTATAAAAAGTAGGGTCATTTCACGACAGATTTTCTCGCTCTTCTTTTGAGATACTTTTGCCATGTCTCAATGGTTTTAAAACAAATTGAATGAATGGCCCTCAGCCTCCACCAGTGTTTTAGCAAAAGAACATAAGGTTTCAGACTGTATCGACTCAGCTACACTACATCAAACACAGAATGGATAACTGCTTTCATATGCTTTCCACCTAAATGCAATCATAAGCAGTCAGAACAAAAGAAACATAGTCTTAAATTTAGATTATTTTGAAGAGTAATGTTTTTAGTTTGGTTCACTAAATACAACAAATACATTTTTACTTTTGAAGTTGTCCCCAATATAAAAATATACAACTATGCACAGAAACAATTATCAGTATTCCCGTGCATCCTTGCCCTGATTTTATAAACTCTTATTCTGAGTGTAAATACAGCTACTGAGGAATCTAAATTCAGAAGTTCAGAAGACATCAGTGCTACAAAGGTAATAGTAGTAAGTAGATAGTGTGACTTGTGCAGCATACTGGTAGTAATCTTGTATTCTGGTTTAAGGAGAGAGCCTCACAAGCAACACTACTAAATCTGAATCAGCTGCACCCTAAAATACCAATAGGTTTGGTAATAAATTTTCAGCACCCCTCTAATGGCAGCATTTGTCAGGGTTGCCCCAACTGTCTGGGGCTGGCTTCTGACTTGTGCAACCCAGGCGGCCAGAAATGTGGCACTCCCCGTCTCTTCCACAGCTGCCCAGGTCAGCAGAGCGCTGGGGGCCAGTCCGCTGATCAGCAGGCTCGCAGTGGGTTTGGCTCGCAAGAAGGGGGGTGGGGCCGCTGGTTATCACTGACACTTATGTTCACCACAACAGCAACTCCCAACTGGTTAGTGCACAAAATGCAGAGGTTATGGACATAACTGCTGCTTCGCAACCCCACCCCCTCAGGCTGGCTCCCTGTCTCCCTCTCTGACTCACTTACCAAACCCCCCCACTAGTCCAACCACTGTGACATTTGTGAAGCCAGGAGTCCACATAACAAAAACACATTAGGCAAATGTCTGGGGTCAAACGTCTGTTTGAATTGGCCAGATGAAAGACACTTAGATTGGGTCTGTGCCATACTGCTTAGTGACTAAATACAGTTACAAAAGAGGCAGAGCTCTGCAAGTCAGTGGTTTCTCTTACTGACAGAATATGCTTCCATATTCGAGTTATGGTGCTGTGTTTGCCAAGGGACAATACAAGAGCACAGACATGGATATTTAACCCACTGGCATTATCAATCAGCTATCTATCTTATATAACAAAACAGAAATACCACAGCCTGGAAAATAATTTATATTTAACTTACATCCACATTTGTTCTCAAAGAAGGAAGTGCAAGTGAACACAGCTTGGATACTTGCAGTGATGAATGGGCACTGCCATTGGACACCAGCTTTCAGTAATATTTAACTCCTGGACAGACTTAACAGCTGGGCTTATCTGTCTGCCCTGCCTTCTTCTGCATGTGCACTTATAAAAAAAGCTGAAGCTTGGATTATCCAGGCACCAGTCACATATTTTATACAACAGCAGGAAACATGCTGAGCTGCACAATTTTCTAAGCCTTGAAGACAGTGTGAACTATTAACGGCTTGCTGAACTTGAAGATACTTCCAAACATGCCAGTCAGAAGGACTTTAAGAATGGCATGAAGTTTTAAAATAACCAATGGGATAAATACAGTTTGAAACTATGTGAGAGGGCTGCTGACGTATATGCTAATACCTTACCCAGAAGTACTTTTTGGTGGCTTCTGTGCATGTGTCTGGTACTTGTTCTTGCAGTCCTTATGAGTAAGGGAGACAGCCTTTCATTTATTATTTTTCCTAGGAACTACTGCTGCACTACCAATATCCAATGGACAGGAAGAGCTGTCTAAGTTACTTTACATATGAAAAAAAAAAGACTCCATCATCTAAGTGAGAAGAGACCTAAAGGTTCTAAACCAGGAGGAAACAACAAATATATAATTCACTTAAGCTGTAAACATTAGTTAAAATGTCAGTCCACTGAGAATTGAGATCTTAAACTTCCTGATGCAGTTCATTCTCTACAAATATATCACGGAGAAATACATCAACAGAGGTCAATGATATGCCATGTTTGTTTCCTCTTGATGTGTTCGGAGCAGCAGTGGCCCCGCTAAAAGGTGACTTCCCCTATGAGGAAATGGAATTTGCAATTCACTCCTTACAGAACACTCTCCCTTTGTGCCTGTGTGAAAACAAGCTCTATCTCGTTTAGCCAGAACTGATTTGAAGAAAAACTATCTCATATTTTACAGTTTTCTCTATTAGTATCCCTTATAGTGTAGAGTATTTCTCTGTTTTCAGTATACAGCATGTGCCCTTAAGTTATAGTAATGCCATATTTAAAAAAAAAAAAAAAAAAAGGCAAAATGCAAGGGGCACATCATATGCCCTTTTCTCTTCAAAAAAGGATGCTGAAAAGTCAGTTTATGTCCACTGGAAAGGCAGTAAGTGCAAGAACAACTTTTAATATCTGGCGTACTAGATTTTTCTTGTAAACACATGAGTAAGACTTTACAGTACAAGACTGCATTCATACAGGGAAGCAACAAATGAACTATAGCAGAAGAGCAACCACAATAATAGTGTTAAGAGTGGACATGAAGCTGAAAATGTATTGACAGGTCAGATTTATGTGCATTAAAAAGCTTTAAGGATGGGAATGGTTGATTGTTAGCCGAGTTAACGTATCGAGTCCATAAACTAAATGAATTCCTATTGACATCTCACCTCTTTTAAAAGTCCATCTCATTCTATCTGTTGTGTAGCTTCCTTCAATCTTATTTGAGGACTCAAACATTTTTTACTGGAAATTTGATTACAAAGAACAGTAACGTTTTGCATTATAACATGTATAAATTTGGCAATGGCTACAATTACTGAACTGAGTTTTGAAAATAGAACAAAAGCAATTGCAGCAACATATATGCACTAAAGGTGTATGTAAAGGTAGTAATTATGGGGTATAAAGTATGTTTCCTTTATTTCATGCAAATTTTTAAAAAAAATTATGTGAAATGTGTTCATTTAGGGTTGAACAAACGGTACTACAATGGACTCTACTCTATATGCCGTGTATAACGACTCTGCGTAAAAGCTAGAGACAGATTTTGAAACTGGAGTTAAGCTTGCTACAGCTGCCAATTGCCTGTAGGGAGATCTCTTCTTGAACCCTGTACTCGACACCTTTGATAATTTATATACCTTTTCAGCCTTGTGAATCAGAGATACATTATCACTTTAATATGGAAGGTTCCCTGATTAACCTTTTGATAGTCGGATGCAGTGAGTGGAGACGTGATGAACTTCTAGGGACCTCTGATGATGAAAATATGATTCATCAATACCAGCAGATCTGTAGGTCTCTGCTAAAACCGCAAACAAAACCACAACAAAGAAATTCCGGTCATCCGGGGCATTGCCTCTGACTCCAAAATAAACATTGCGTTTGTTACAAGGATCCGCTTCTTCACTGAGGGGGGAAAAGCAGACAGTGGGAAAACAGGGAAGAGTGTGAAGCTTTCTTCCTCTTGACTTTGTGACTCAATTGCTGAAGCCCCAGGTGTTTCTGTTCTCAAAACATCCAGTCAACTCTTGACTTTTAGTCTTTCAAACCAGCAGAAACTTTATCTCTTCTAAATAAATGAATAAAATAATTAGTAGCGCTTTCTGTGCCTACTACTACCAGCTAGATAGACCTATAAATAGCTCACCAGCCTACCATGGAAACAAACAACCGCATAGCCTCGGATCAGTTACAGGAGTAGCAACTTTTTATAGGTCACGAAAACTTCCAGTTGCCTAGGAAACAATGTGGAAGAACAGTGTACTTTTGGATGCAGAACAGGTAATACTGGTCAGGGCAATTAGAGGGCCTATTTTGTTGAATGGGAGATATCAGAGAGCTGGCTTGGGGTAATTGAAGGGTTTACTTATTCACTGGCCACGGAGTGTTCTGCTCATGCTGCACCTGGGCCAAAGCACCTTGAACAACTCACAATGGGAAGAAATGCCTGTTTGTTTTCTGTAAGCCGGGGGGAATATCTGGTGGAAATCTGTCAAAGGACAGGGCTGGTGGTTTAACAAAAAGCCACTTTCTGAATATTGATTTTCCTTTTGACTTGGAAAGTATTGTTCATTTTATAGCCAAGCTGAAATGTAAAGTAGTGATTCTAGTCTGGATAGAACTGTGCGCAGAGTATATTCTTCTGAGCTTGAAACTGTTACCTTGTTATATAAGCTCCATGTATGTTGACATCTTGTTTTGTGTCTGCTTTAGAATATCTGTGGAGTATCACAGCTTTAATGTTTACTTTCTTGGCAAACAAGATGCTTCCAACTGTCTTTATATTGTTTCTCTGCAGGCTTCTTTGTAAGCCCTTTTCCTCCCACTACATTTGTTGTGAATATCTGACTACAATGCTATCACAACTGGGTTAAAAATCTTTCTCGTTTCTAAAATCCCCTAGGCCAACCTAGATTCACAGCTGTGACTCTTAGAGAAGCCTGACCCATCCATTGCATGATGACTATGCAATTTACAAAATTACAAGCTAGCTGAAACCCTGCCCTAAAGAAGCCCCAGACTCTGACTGAATTATTAATCAACTATTGATGAAGGCCTGATAAATGCACCCAGCTCACCATCCCAATGACATTCTTGTCTCCTGCCCTGAGCCACTTCTGCCGCTCCGTCTGCCTATATGTTTCTGTCAGTTGATACAAACCTTATTATGTGAAATGTGCTCATTTAAATCACAAAAGGCAACTGTTTTTGACAATGTATCATCTTACAGTTTTCAGTGTGCTGCTATCTCCGCTGCCCGGGAACTCAAAAAAAGCACATTACCAAGCCAGCTAATTACAGTTTCACACAGTGTGACAGTTAACAATCTTCCCCTATTCTGTTGGCCAGACACCAAAGTCTTCTAATGTGCTCACACAAGGGGAATCAACATGCCAGTCTAATGGAGGTAAACCAACATCAGCAGGGAATTACTGGCATAATTTTGATGCCTTAGGTATTAACATAAACTCATCAAACTTTAAGCAACTGAGGAGAACTTTATTGTATATTTGAGAAAAGGAAGGCTATGACTTATTCACAGTGTGTTCAAAACTCTTTGAAAAAGCAGGAATAAACACACAAGGTAAATGCACAATAGTACACAATTATTCTGGGTATATTCATTTATCAATATAATGTACATTATCAAATGACAGTCAAGCACTTTAGCAGCCCCTCTGCCTGACCTCTGGGCCTGGCCATCCATGTCTCCCCCAACAGTACCTCGAGCAGCTGCAGAGCACTTAATAAATTGCACCTTTAACAAAAGGAAAAGGTGATGAATTGAAAAATGTTTAGCCTGTTCATGCATTATTAATGCAGCCTCTCCCTCAAATCGGTCGCTGATAAATAATTAAAATTAATCTCATTATGGGAGTTTTCATTATAGGATAATTTAATTAAATGAAAGCCCAAGGACCTCTGAGGGCCCTGAGCCACTAGGGCCCCATGCCCTACTCCTCTAATGGGTCGAGGACAGGAGAGTGCACTGGTAATGCACAGGAGCCCATACATTATTTAATAGATCCCACTAAGTAAGGACAGATCAATGATAACTTGTCATCTCATCAATGTGTTGAAAGCATTCCAGAGCCCACTGCAGAACAAATCCCAACACTGGAATACAAAAATATCGGCACACACATTTAGAAAGTCTGCGAATTTGAGAGCACATACACAATTACTGTATGTCAAAAAAATGTCACTTACTGTCATTTGTGGATGGAACTACAAATATTGTTTATTTGTGCATATTGAAATGCAATACCAAACAGAGGATGCCTGGGCATTTTACTGACAGGAAAACAATGGAGGACTGGAAGTTGAAGGATAATATGAAAAAAATAAGATTTTATGTCTGTTGCCCACCATACAGTTTAGGTCCAACTTGCTTCAGTGCAAATGGTGAAGGGTACAAGGTGTACATCTGATACCAAACAATAAATGATATCAGAGTCAAATGGGAGCCATTAAAGACTTTCTTGGTGAACGAGAGGAAGAGGGTATCTAGGTTTGTCTTGTCTCCAGGAGCACTTAGGCACTCTAATTATTACATCGCAGTGAAGATGCACTCATCTAGCTCACACTGAGACAAGTTAAGCTGCTATTTCACTACACATGTATAGAGTTCTCAGCTAAATGTATATTAAATGTAGATATGTATGATAGATACACTGTCATGTCTATCTACTAGGCCAGTAAATGTCTGTGATCAAAAATATTTATTCAAGTTGAGGTGGAAAATCAATACAAATTCATAATAGCAAGAATTAAGTTTAAAATAACAACTCTCAAAAGGTTTGCATTTTTAATTTTAAACAGATCACATATTGGGCATGCAAAGAGACCTTGCAGAACTTTGTTGCAGTATCATTATTGTTTTGGGATGATAAATCAGCATGTAGTTCAAAGGTTGCCTATTAGGCTCAGCTAAGGGTCCATTATAGTATTTCAACATCCTAATACAGGTTTACAGGTGCTGTCAAATTTTTTTCTGCAAATAAGCCCAGCCTAGACTGAAAGTCAGCACCTCTACTCCTGATAAAACACATTATGCCACTTTCACAATCAAAAGAATGATCAATAGATAGAAGCTTTAGTGAGGACATGGTCAAAATTTGCACCTATATTTTCACCAACACCAGGCCACAGTGTCCTTCTAACAAAAAACTTACATTTTATTCTGGTGTGATAATACTGATGGAGTTTATTTATATTTACTGTTTGCTCATGTTTCAACACTTTTTACTATGTACACAGTGTGAACTAATAAATACCTGCACAAATTAAGTTAATTTTCGCTTTCATGTTATAACTTTATGACCTAAAGTAATGTTTTGTTTTGTTTTTTTGTTTTTTTTTGTTCTCTCCATACTAGATTTCCAAAACATGCCAAAAGTTTTGTGATATTCCAATGAGGGAAAAATTTAAATTTCAAGAAATTGGCCAGAAAAAGGGGAGATTTGACCCAAGGGCCATGCCTGATGACTTTAACTGTTTTTTTTTTTTTTTTTTTAATCAGTGTTATTACTTAGACCCTACTGTCACTGCCAGACTTTGAAATGAAATGAATGTCATTATTATTATGCTTAAAGCATAGGGGGAAGTGTATGTATAAGCACGTCAGGCCTGCATTTCAAGGAGGAAATCTTTAACATAAACATTAGCATTTTGTGAAAACAACTGAGTAATTAGTTTAGGGCATAATAAGCTGGGGTAGGCACACAATGAAAGAAAGCATTCTGGCTTTAAAATGAATAAAAATTGATTGTGTCCCAATAAAAAACGAATTGGCAGAGTGTTAACTGGATTCCACATAAACGTCTGTAGCAGTCCCTGGCCGCTTTATTGTGTGCTAATGCAATAGAGAACACTTAGCAATAAATGCTCCTCTCTGATGAGCTCACAGAGGCTTTCCAAGATGGCCTGATGAAATTGTAAAAATTAGATTTGAGCTAGCTGCTAATGACTCCTAAAACAAAGGAAAATCTCCAAATAGAATTAGCCTGCCCTCTTCTTCTCTAAATACATCATATGTAAATTACTGTCATTTGGAGAAATATGCTTGCCTGGAAGGTAAAGCCTTCATTAGAGATCTCAGTAGGTTTGGGACTCAAACAAGAACTCCTCCAGGACATTTAAAAAGTTTGAGAACTGAGAGAAGGTAAAGATATTGTTCACTCATGGCAGCAAATCAGAGTTATGACTAAGGAATTTATTTTTGATTATTTTAGTCAAACCAGATGGATTTCATTCCAAAGCTGAGGGCATAGATAGCTGCTATGAGAAACAAACACTGTATGTGTAAAATTTCATTGCTATAATCCACATTTGTATTTAATTTGAAATCTGCAAACAGCACGCTCACTTCAATATCTGTAGTGCATCACTTCATTAATGCAAAGCCACAGACACCAATACAGTGTCTCAGATGAAGTTATTCAATACCGTTAATTAAACGAATCAAAGTCTGATACATTATGTTGGTCACTTCAACCATTAAGTGCACTTTTCCTGTCCTTATAGTGAACCAATTTGCATTGTGCAGCATTATTTTCTTAATCACAATAAACATAATGCAGAATCCAAACATAGAATGCTTCATGAGTAATTGGGGGATCTTAATTTATTGCGGTATTAGTCATCAAAATCAATCACTTCCTCATCAAACTGACATAAATTAATTAGCTATTTTAGTATAGTAGGGTGAGTGCTTCATACAACTGATGAAGCATATATGCAGCACTAGTCAAGTTTAAAGAATAAAAGTTTGACTTACAGCAAGAAATTTTTCACCCAACATCCTATTAACAGCCAAATGATTCTTAAGTGGTCTTACATATTCGTCCATCAATTGTGAATGTTTACGCATGCAAAACATACAGCTGTGTTTGACTATTTTGCAAGTTGTCACAATTTCTTTCCTATTTGTAATACTCATAATGAGTGAATCATTAAAGCAAAAAGGTGTTGCCAGCACTCTGGAGTCATTTCAACATTACTGGGAATCTGTGGCCGAACCTTGATAATGCGATGTTTCCTTCCTCAAAAACTGTGTAAACACAAATTTTTGTTTTGCCTGCATAAATAATGTACAAATTGTTGCAACTTTGTAATGTATCCTTAGCTTGTTTCAATGTTCACTATGTGATAAATTAAAAACACGATGGAATATTACCACATGAGATATGTATATGCCATACTGATTTTGAAGCTATTTTAAGCTATTCCTCCACTGACGCACATAAATGTGGGTCGAACGTTGCATACACAGCAGTACCATTCTGTTAAAAGTCCAAGGAGAAACTCTGCTCTGTCATTTAGAGTGTTCCAAGACGAACAATACAACTTTGTTAACCAAAAGTTCCAAAATGTTTACACAGTTCCTACCACCAGTTATTTGCCCTTCCAGAGAAGCTGCCACTTACCCACTCAATGACCATTCACACTACCCTGTAGTGTTTATACAGGGCAAGAAAAACAGACATATATGACAACTTTGCAGGAATTACACACCAATTAAGCAGGATAAGTTTTGTTTGCAGGAGGTGCTCAACTGTTTCCTAATACAAACAGACGGCCTGCCAGTTGCCTAGCTCCAGGACACAAGCCTTGTGTGTTCCTACCAGGTAGGTAATTGACTTATCTGGGCATTGTTCTCAGTTCATCCCTGTTGAATCACATGGCTTTGTCAACAGATTTGCCCAGTTTGAGATAAAACCTTCTTCATATGTAAGCGCCAGACCTCACAGGTTTTCAAATAAATAAAACCATGCAGAATCCTTATTTTTACCAGGGAGTTCATTTAAGCAGTTTAAACAGACTTGCATTGTCCGCACCATGGATCACTACTACTAATAACTGCACTGTGGGCACAAATAGACTGTCAGCAATGTTGTATTTTAAGCTAATTGTGTATGAAAACAGGGCTTCCATAGCTGTATCATGTACCTAGTATGTTTGTTGAAAAGACATGGGATAAGTAACATTACTGAATTCATCAATCTGTTGAAGTGATGGCAATCTGCCATTCAGACATGGCTCACTTCTACATTAATGTTCCTCAAAGATTCACTGAGACATAGCAATGGCAATTATGGAGAGCCACAGTATGCTGATAATATTTGCCATATAGGCGCGATTTAACAATACATTAAGTTATGTTTAATACATGAGGTCAAAGTACTACTACACAGAAGACACACATAGGTGTGTTTGAGGAGATTTTATTTCTCTCACATTATTGCTGTTTAGAGCATTCTCCAAAACAATAGATGTAATTAGTAAGCAGCTGTTACAGCATTACTTCCTTGGCTATTGTGTCATTCGCGATACGTAACAATGTCCTATGTCAGTACATCATAATCTTGTGCATGCCTAGCTAATGATGTGACTGCATGCAATTCACACTTGTCCCATGTTGAAAGCAATATGTAAATGTTATTAGACTGAAACTAATGAGATTGGTGTCATGACTTTTACAGAAAAGTAACCAGCATGTTCAACCAGGCATGACGCTGACATGTTCAGATGCCATCAGATTAATGGAAAGGCGTGCACGGCTGCAAGTGAGACCAAGTCTGTGTAGTAGCGAAGTTTGAGTTTTTTCTGAGGGGTCACATATGGAGCAACAGTCAGACTGCAGCTGTGGGGTATTTCCACTGTCCATACGCGCCCACCTATTAATGGGCTTATAGAAACTCAAAATA
This sequence comes from Amphiprion ocellaris, assembly GCF_022539595.1. Lineage (NCBI taxonomy): Eukaryota > Metazoa > Chordata > Actinopteri > Pomacentridae > Amphiprion > Amphiprion ocellaris. The sequence continues at coordinate 14,437,647 of NC_072787.1, read as the reverse complement.
ATAATTTAGATCTGTCAAACAGTCACTGCACTAGCATTAACTCTTTCATGCAATCATTTCATATAAAATAAAAAAACAAACAGATATCTGAGCTTCTCCTTGCTTACATAGTTTAAAGTGCGACTGAGCAAAAATTTAAGTGCACGAGAAAGAAAATAAACCAAGAGTACATTCTTAATTTTTAATGACCACACTATTCTATAACCCACTATATCCCAAACTAACACACTTAATCAAAACTTCCAAGATGAAAACAATAAATAAATGTGAAAATAAAGTCTGCATCTCTTTATGATATGTACTGTAGGTATCACATTTGAAGTATCAAAATAGTTAATCGGCCCTGATGTTCTTGAAGGAGTGAAGCAGCAGATTACAGTAATTGAAAGTCCATACTGCGACAGAAATAACTGTTCTCACACAGGGGCTAGACCCACTGGTGCCTTTTGCTGTCTGTTGGCGAGAACTAAATATATTTTCTGCATTCTGAATGGCATTCCACTCTAACGCATATGTGCCAGTAGTTAACAGTGGATGAGAATAAATAGCTTCCTCAGCCAAGCCTGAAGACATGTCAAAGAAGGTGCACATGTTTGTGATTTATCTGTTTTTGGAAATATTTAACATATCTAAGAATATGAGGAGCTGTAAGGAAGAGCTTGCTTTAATATCTTATTTTTGTCTGTCCATTTTTATCTATTTACATAATAAGTCAGATGAAGTCGCACTTATACATATTGACAGAGTAATAACCCTTCTGGCAGAGTAACAGGGCCTAATTTCTGAGGATCACAACAGTGAGCCAGAATTATGTCACTCTGACCACCTGTTCCCTGAAAAACGTCACTGGCTTTAAGTAGTTCCGGCATGCATCCAAAATGTGAACTTCTGAACCAGAGTGCTTACTTTCTCATTTGTGCAGAAGCAGGAGGCAGCAGTGTGTAGCAACAGGGACTCTAATTTCGTGGTGGTAGAGGAAAGGTTTACATAAGAGATGTGCTGTTCTGTGGCTGTCACTCAACCTGCCTCTGATTGGCAAACACAAGAATGAGGCTGATGCTGTCTCATGTCACCTAAAGGCTAATGAGAGATTAAACATGCGTGGCAGGAATGCTAAATATTGTTCAGTAGCTGAGCAAGAAGTTCAAGCTTACTTCTCAAGAAATAACTTAGGAAACTTTACATTATTGAGTGAACGGATATAACAATCATAATTAAAAGCTTATCGATAATTTTCTTTCCTGTCCTATACAAAGCACTTTTGCAAAATCATTAATGAAGTGATGGAATTACTTTTATCTGCTCACTTACACGACCTATCAAAAACAGACAATATAATCATCTCAGGAAAGACAGGCTTCATTCATTAATGCCTGCTCATGTATGAATTTTGACAAACTGTCCCAGAAATAATAGGAAAAGCTAATTCCTCTGTTGCTTACATTCTCTGTCTTCAAGGCAATGCAGGTGTAGCATAAACACACGGTATACTTTCTCTAGATTGGGGTTCTAAAATAGCTGAAAAAGCATTTGCAAACCACAAACAGCTGTTGGTTGTGTGGTTCTGCTCACATCATTGGAGTCTGTGCCAATTAGCTGTCCTAACTATTTGTAGAGTGTTTGTCATAAATGAAAATAGATGGACCATCCTACAAAGCCATGCGGCACTGTGCCTGGTCTGACTGGCGATAAAAAAACAATACAACAAAAAATATTAAAAGATTTTAGTAACAATAGCCTATGAATTTGTTGAATGTGTGATGAGAAAGATCAAAATTTCTAAAATAAAGTAAATACACATTGTGTATTTTTGTGTTGGTTAAAAAACACAAGTATGAGACAGAATAAAACACCTAATGTCTCAGGAAGAAACTGCATTAGCAGCACAGGACATGTCCCTGTTAAATGAAACAGGCTTGCAGAGGAAACCAACCCAGCAGTGGTTCAACATAGGGAGCAGGGAATCTACCATACTGTAGCGGCCTTGATGAAATCACCCCACACTAAGGCCAAGGTGCTGACAGTGGGGATCAAGGCGGTCATTGAGGGTCCTGCCACTCTACAGCCCAGGAGCTGACCTGTACAAAAGGTTGTTAAGCCACAGACACAGTTCCACACTGTCCTCACACTGTAAACTACAGCAAAGTCTGCAGTAATATTTCAGTCTGCGTACAAAAAAGACAAAAAAAAAGACAGACAGGCAGAAGAGGGCACTGTTTTTCATCAGTGTGACACAGACTGCAGTACAATAATAAAGGTCTTATCTAAGAAATTTCTCTGAAACTCTTCAAATTCACCAAGAATATCTCAAACATTGTGTAAAAAAACACTCCTAATATTAATTGAAAAATGTACATTTTAGGATAAAAGACATATCTACTCTTGGTCCAAAGTTAAATTAGTTCCTCTCATGGATGACAATTCACCAGCTGTAAGGATGTATGCTTTTCTTATCAAGGTTGCCACTGTGTGTCCTGCAACAGTAAAGAGAAGTAGCCACATACCCTGCTCCATTTGCACCATGTGTTAAGGTGTCTATTATGTGTAAAACAAGCTATTTTTCTTCAGCCGTGCCTTTTTGACTCTGATGACATAATGCTTGGAGAGTTGGTGGTGGGGGGAACTTTCTCCGCTCTTACTTTTATACACCTATTTAAGAACAGCAGCCTTTCACACTAAGTTCAGCAGGAAGAAGCAGTAAAATGAAATGGGCAAGACCTACAGTATTTCATAATTAATAGGTAGCAGTGAGAGGAGAACAGTCCACGCTGACGTAAAAAGATCAACAACATATAAAAGTGATCATTCTTTCTCCAGAAAATTACAGACAAAAAAATTCAGTGCCGTATGTTAGTCCTTTCACAAAAACAAAATCATAACAAATCTGAATTATGTGTCAAGCTTTTTATAATCTTTGATTGCTTTGCTTTATTTGGAAGTCCTACAGAGCTTCTACTCTTCTTGCCTATACGATCTAATTTGTTACTGAGGTGGTCTCCAGCTCATACCAGGTCGCCACCTGCAAGCAGTACTGTAAATTACTTGGTGGGCCTAATTGCCCATGTCCGCTGTGTTACTATAAACTACTATTGCTGTGCTAACTCTATTGTCAGGTACTTAATCAAGGCCACCAGATTTATTTCCCTGCACTAACTCAGGGGACAACCACAAGCAGGCTGGAGTAATTGGATCGTTTTTGCATCTAAAATTAACCACCTATTCTTAGTGAGAACTGGGGTTTGGAAATGATAACAATAATGATATCAACCAAAACCATATGAGGCCTTGCCTTTCATACTGGGAGTTGCATAATGCACAATGGACCCAGATGTTGCTCAGAATGACCTTACCTGGGGGGGTATGGTGCCATTATGCCAATCAAACACTGCAACACTTAAAGTCATTGGCCTAAAGCAGACCGGAGAAACTCAATTACTCAGTCTTACCTCACACATTTACAGCAGTAGCAACAGGCATTGAGGTTTAGATCTCTCCCTCCTGCATGCACCTGAAGCAGAAAAAAGTGAGAGAAATTACACAAGTAAACTTACAACAGGGCACACACATCTTCAGAGACAACCCTTCACATACAAACAAAACCACTGGTTTCCCTGTAAAGTTCACATTTTGAGCATATTTCAGTTGACAAACGACCTCAGAAGAAGAAAGAGAAGTGGACTGATAAATGAATTCTGTTACAAAGATGTGGTGTCCATCTTCTACTATTCAGGCCAGGAATTAAGAAAAGACTAGCATGGAAAGAGTGCTGTATGATTTTTACAGATTAAATTAGTCACTTGCCAGTAAATTCATTAAATTACATGTGAAGACAGTTTGAAAGTGAGTTTAAATGTGAACAATTTCTCAGCTGTGATGTGCCGTATCAAAGGAATAAATTCAACCTATAATATTTCAGTTTTAATCTATTTTCCATTTCAGTTTGTTTCATTAAGTGACTGTATATAGTACTTTGTAATATAACTCCTTTTTGTCAATGCAGTAGGCGAAGCAGTGGAGGGTGAGAGAAGAGTGAGCACTGAGCATGCAGAGGGGATGTGGTCTGTGTAGGGATGTCAGAAGCATAATGGGCAGCTGAGTCATAGGTTATAAAAAGCTGTCATTAGGGATTTCTGTCCTCAGCAGCTCATCACACAGGACCTGTGAATTATTTATTACACTGGAAACTCAAGTGCTGCGTTACTCAAGACCGCTTGGTTTCCTGCGCTTCCCTTTCCTTGGGCTTGTTTAATAAAAGCATACCATTTAGCTGTTGTAATTAAAGTCTTTAAGAGGATCCAATATATAAATAGGAATTAATTTTATTAATGTAACTACTGTGGTGATTTTTTAATAGGGGATATAACAAATTACCAACAGTACATGCACCTAATGAGAGCATTTATACAATGTAAGTGCATAATTAAAGTGTTTGGATTATTAGGATAGGCCCTCTATTTGGTTTGCCCTCAGTCCAAATGACCTTTTAATTAGCAATCAGATTGTATTAATAAGGTAGATTTTTTATTATATGTCAGAACTTTTTAAAGATAAACTAAAGAATTTTTTGCATGAATAGAGACATAACAACAACACAGCTTCATTCCCAATGTTAGTCTTTTCGAGTAGATCCCTGATAAGTCTTTTTTAAACAGTTAATAAGCCATCATATTCTACAAATCAGCAAAAAAGAAAAATACAACTCCCCTAAATCAGTCTCACTTAATTCTCCCTCTTGGTTTTTGATAGCAAAGTCAATGCAAATCAGCTCAGGCATTTTTCCTCACTTTGTTTTGTTCTTGGTATATGAAAATGGTTAAAAATCCCATGGGTCAGTGAAAATGATCCCTCCACTCCAGTCGCCTGCTCTAAGTCAGCCAAAACATTCCAGACTTCAAACGACGGCTTTGCCTACCAGGGCCATTTCAGTGTCCCAACCTCCATGGCCCAGAAGGACTTGGTTATTTGGATAAATTAATTTCTGGAGTCTGTCTGAGTTGCAAAAACAACCTCCTGCCTGACAGCAAATTAGTCTAACTGAAAAAAACTAGAAAATATATAAGGTTAAAGAAAACACATACTTTTTTTTTACACAAAACTGATTTTCCTTTTTACTGCCTGCTCTGCTGTGTTACTGATTTTATATATTTCTGGAAATTTTAATAAAAGAATAAAAAATATCGGTGCATGCATCTGTAAACCTATCTGTTGGCAGGTGAAAAGTTTCAATAGGCAACATCAGCGCACAGGTTGTAAAACACAGAGGCAGTGTACAGTACACAGCTGACAGGCTGTATACCATAAAACAGGCTGATGTAAAAGTTTAACAACTGTCAGTGGTATTGAAAAAAAAAATAAAACTAAAATGTCCTGAAGACTCAAATATTTGTAAAAGAGAAAAATATAAACCTGAGGGCAGATGACTGGAGACTGTGAAAATGGGGGAGGAAAATGGTTACGGAGGGAAAATTATGCAAACAGATGAAGACAATCCAGAATTAATGGTCCGCAACATTTTCAGGCACTCAAAGAGCTGTCCAAGGACACCATAGGGGAGACTGCATGGCCCCCGTAATTGGAGGAGCATGTAACTTCAAAAGTGAGGAGAACAGACTGGAGAACTTTCCTCTGAAGTGAAGTCTTAAAGAAAACGTGAAGCACATGTACAGTACAGTAGGGAATCTAGTACATGTGTGAATAAAATTGTTCTATTCATTGCTGCAGACATGATACATTGCAGTATTCATGCTGTGCAACCACACTTTTAAAAGTGACTGAATTGTGAACGGGAATCTTTGAGATACAGCTGTTCCACCTCAGGTCAAACATCAATGGTACAAAATGCACCAAAAAAAGAAACTGGATCAAAACAAAGCAATATTTTCCACAATTTCAATAAATATGTCCATAAAATGTATAAGACAGAGGATGTGAGATCACCCTACAAAAAACTATAAAATATAATGACCACAAGTCGCAATAAATGTGTCATGTACAGTGTTGTGCGTTTTTACCATGTTTCTGATCTTTCATAAAATAGATAATATTTCTTCAAGGAAATCCAAGAAAGGCAACATTAAACTGTGGCCTTGTAAAATGATGACTTTATCATATTATAAGAGAAGTAATTTAGTAGTAGGGATAAAACGCTTAGTCAATGAATCAATTTATTCCACCAACATGCAAATGTATTTGCAACTATTTCAGAACTAATTCTTTAAAAATTTTTCAACCAAAAATGCCTCACTCCAATCTTTCAAATGTGAGAATATGCTGCTTTACTTTGTCTTGTGTGATGGTTAACTGGATGTCTTTGAGTGTTGGATAGTTTGCTGCATAATCAGCCAATGTGAAGTTATCACCCAGGCTTTCATAAATTGTGATTATTTTCTAACATTATTTTCAGGCTTTTTGCATAGATTAAATGGTATCTTGTTAAACGAAACACTAGGTGGAGAAATAACTGTGTCGATTAGGCATTGGTTGTCTGTACATTGATGTTTAAAGTACATTAAACCAATACATAATTCAGCTTATATATATGATGACATCCAGTCCAGGTTGTCACCATCAAGAGTGTATAAACCTGACAGTGGCTGCTGGGTAGGACTAAGAGTTTGCACTGTGTAATTGTTGAGATTACATCAGAAAGACGGAACAAAACAGACACACAAAGCAAACATCATTTGTGTGTCCTGTTCCACTTTTCTTGCATTGTAATTGCAGCGCTACAAGGTTTGTATAACCATGGGCCCATGTATTTCTAGTCTAACCTCTGGTCAGAAATGAGCCAATATTCAGCAGTAACCTCATCATAACATTTAACCAGGTGTATAAATATGGCGGCTTCTCGACTTGACATTTAGACACTGAAGGACCACTGATATTTGACAACTTTGTTTTGTAAGGCAAAGAAAAACAGTGAATCAGTGAACCACCATCGTTACGCACTTGATCCAGTGTGATGCTTATTCAGTGCTGTGGGACTAGCAGAGGCCTGCCTCTGCAAAGACTGTAATCATGATGGCATATCTTTGACATAACCTACACTTCTGTCTTGATGATGTGCTTCAGCTATATATCATGAAAATAACTCCAAGTCAGAAGAAAATGAAGACAAACTGTATCATATCGGAATGGGAAAAGCAGAGAGGAACACAATCTTTCCAACGTCCTTCGGTCTGAGGGAAGAACACCATGCATGCTTGAGTCAACCCAACATACACTAACTGAGGAGAAAATGTCCATTTTTAACCTGTTATCCATCACTGTCAAATGTGGTGCACAGCAAAAAAGGAAATAATTAAACAGAAAAATGACTGCAGTCTGGAGCAGGATGAATGAGAGCAAAACCGAGCTCCAACTGCTGTTAACTTAGGGCAAATGATATTTTGACAAATGCCCCTTGTACAACTTGTACTACCTGCATCACCTTATTACTGGGAGTGAAAGCTTGATATTTATAGGCCACTGAGGTGAGTCAACACATGAAATTAAATCAGGGGTCAAACAGCTATTGAATCTGATATTCACTATATTTCCAATTATCGCCATCGTTACTTTTTAACTGATTCTCCGAATTCTTTAAACATGCAAATTCATCATGGATGCAGCCACCTCACTTGATCTGTACTCACTTAGCAACTTTGTATTGGCTGATTGGTTAGTTGGTTACACATCACAATTAATAAAATACATACAAAATACATATAAAGAAAGGCATTTCAATGAAGCTTTCTGCTGGAGTTTGTGTTGTTCTAAATCTTTACTGTAAACTTATAACAGATCCAAATATTTGTTATTGTTGTCTTTGATTACCAATACTTGGGTATCGGTCTTGTAAAAAAATATCGGAAGGTGCTTAAATAATTTACTATATAAAGCCAAGGCAGGCGTAGATCTACTGTCCAGTAAACATGGGCTTGCAGTTGAAATATGCAGTTGAACTATTAAACATTACAAACCAAGATCAATGTCAACAAATAAATTATTTACTAAATAATGCCAAAGAAAACATAGATCTACGGTGCGGTAAACAGGGGCTTGAGGAAGAGGCAACTGAAACAGGCAGCTGAACATTTTTTTAAACATTATCAACGGACATCAATGTCAAGAAATAAATAATTTACTACATAAAGCCAAACACAGACATAGATATACTTTGTGGTAAACAGGGGCTTGAGGCAGAGGCCATAGAAATATGTTGCTAAAATATTTTTTAAACATTATCAACTGAGATCAATGTCAATAAATAAATAGTTTACTACATAATGCCAAAGAAAACATAGATCTATGTTATGATAAACAGGAACTTCAGGAAGAGGCAATGGAAATATGCAGTTGAGCTATTTTTCTTAAACGTTATCAGCTGAGATCAATGTCAATAAATAAATAAATTACCTACTATATAATACCAAAGAAAAGATAGATCTACGGTGTGATAAACAGGAGCTCGAGGCAGAGACAATTGAAATGTGCTGTTCAACTATTTTTTAACCATTACCTACTAAGACTAAAGTCAATTGCAGTAAGGTAATGCATAGAATGCTGCAAAATAAATTACATTAATTCTTTACAGAAAGACAAACAATTGAAATAAAATCAAAAAAGGAACATTTTAAACACTAAATTGATAGTATATTAAATAAAATACATACAAATTAAGATGAATACATTGCAAGTTAAAGTAGCTGTATGTAAAGCCTCAGTTTAGTGAGTGTATCACTGTGCACTGGATCCCTCCGCAGCTAATACTGGCCCTATGATTCATAGCGCTGGAGCTCCTAGTCAAAGTAACAGCGTTGTCTCCGCCCATATTGGAAACGGCTCAATACCACGCTGTCAATCCGCCACACAACGCAAACAAATACGGAACAATTACGAAAAATGAAGAAAAGGGGCGAAAACACACAAAAACGTGAAAAAAAAAAAAAAAACTACCCGACTGGTCTCACTGGTACCTACCTTACTGTGGGTATCCCCGCTGTCACCACATGCAACAAGTCTGTCTGTCCATAAACTTTTACGGTCTTCTGAGCCGTCAGCCGCAGCGTTTCATGCCTTTCTCCCGGCCGGCTGGAAAATGCGTGCGTGACAAACACAGACGAACTAAAAAAGAAAGAAAGAAAGAAAAGAAACGGAGGGGGGAAAGCCTCGTAAAAGGCTTATCAGTGTCCGTCATAAAAGCTGGACGTTTTCACGGCGGCGGCGGAGTCGGAAGGTTACACTCCATTGACAAGATATCCGTGCGTGCGTGCGTGCGCGCGCTGCCCCCGCTGGTATCAAATGCAGCACGCGTGAGGAAAGCTCGGACAGAATTACAGCCACTATTGTCAACAACAGGTTGTTTATACTCATCTGTGACATGCCATTTACCAATCTGGTGATATTTTGAAACACAATAACAGTAATCCTATCTGCAATTTATGTTTTCCATCTCTACTGCTCTGTAGTTTTATAATCAGTCAGGAGAATAAACTCACATGCATATAAGGAAGCTGAAATATTAGTTTATTATGATGCCTTGCACTGTAATCTTAATTCATTTCTCTTACTGATTATGAATTAGAGCGCCACCTATGGGTTCCAATAGCCATAAATATTGTTGAATTATTTTCGCTAAGAATGGCTGCTTCTTTTTCAGTATTTAGTCCTACAAGAATCTATTAAAAGTATCTCATGTTTAGGGCTCTAATTCACTCCATCCTTACCCTGTCGTGAAATACAACTTTGGGAATAAAACAAGACCTGCAACTATGACAGTTCTGTTTATAGTGGTTAAGTAATTACAGCATCTTCTAAAATACAGATAAAAAAAATCTTGGAATAAGCCAACACATGGAATAATGTATGTTTGAAAATATGATGTATTTAACTTTAATAATGTCAAAATTCACACTACATGGTCTGAAAATATTTTATTGATTCACCCTTATTTTGAGCATAAGCTGTATATGTAAAGTCTACAGATAATCTGTGCTAAATTATTTCTCAGCAGTGGCTAAAAATAGTTTGATAACAGGAAGACAGCCATCTCGCTGCTTAACAAAGAGGGATACAGTTAGAAAGCTTCTGCTATCCGAGTTGGAATCAGTAAAATAGCTGTCCCTTACAATCTTAAGATGAAAATGTAGTACGGCTCCACCAAGAACCACAAAGGAAGAGGTGGAAGCCAGTGGTCTAATAATTATTTCCAAAGCTATAATTTTGCAATATATGGAAAGAAGAAAAAACAAATCTGATGCACAAAATTATGCTTATTTATCTGCTTTTTATGTAGTTCTTGCATCTTTCTTGGGAAGTTCTGGGGTTTTTTTAGGTCTAGAAATACAAACAAATTTACTCTTCTATTTAGCTTTTCACAATGTATATAAATATGATAAAGAGGTGAGGTGTTTTTGTATGAATTGACTTTTAGAGTTGGGATTTCTGACACAATTCCTGCTTTCAAGGTGAAGGGAAAAAATTCTAAAAAGATTCAAACTGTAGCAAGAAACAACAAAAAGATTGTCCTTTATTCAGTTTATCTTCCTGGTTTTTACCCTAAATTGACTCCTACATTAAAATGCAGATATCAGGAAAATGTACATCCTGCTGTGTGATAATAATAGGTTTTGCTGTTGAGTGAATGAAACCTTCTTGCTCCACTGAAGGGCCTCCATATAGTAAAGCAATTGTCATTCTACTCCTTTGATAATATCGACTAATTGGACGAGAGGATTGGATGGACAGCCTTTAACAGCCTTCAGCAATACATCACAAGACAGTTTTGATGATTTGTTGCATCAATTGACTGTTCACATAATCTCATTTGGGTTAGGAAATGCACTCATCTCAAAGGTTCCAGTCGGAGCCTTCATTTCAGCACAGCAGCCAACACACCTTCAGATAAAGGGGATGCAAGTGGATGGAGAGTGCCACATATCCTTGAGAGCATTTTTTAATTTCTTGGTGCTCCATCTGTTGAAATGATAAAGTGCAGCCATAATGGAGTGCAACAAGATTAAATTAATCAGGTTTGTCCATTATACCGCCGCAGGCTCTTCACAGATGATTGCAATTTTCTCTGTCAGGCCCATTATTGTAAGATCTGTTTAGTGGCTTGATGCAATTAAAATGGACTTAATGTAAATTTAACAATACAAATAACACTTCTGTCTGTGTATGTTTAAGAGGGGTGCGGCTGGAGGGTCCCGAAGTGCAACCGTAAACACCCACTGTAACCATTTTTAACTTCAAACAAACCAGGGTGCTATTTGATTAGCGTGGACTCTGTGATCAATAACTATGTTTCATGTTTTCATGTTCTCCGTGATGTCAAAGGATCCGGTTGCACAGACCACCCTTGTCTGGACATCAGCTGTAAGGAACACAACACCTTCCACAAGCATATCATGATGCCCATAGATCATTTGAACCTGGAGAGAGAGGGGAGTTTAATGGAGTCGCTCTGATGAAAGCATATAAAGTGCACGCCTTCACTCTTGTGTATGAATCTCATGGCTCAGTACAGTAGGTGAGGCAGACTTGAGAGAATTTTATTAATTTTTCCCGGAGCTGATCTAATATCTCCCTGATTGGTTGCTTCCTTCTGCTGGATCAGGTCACTGCCATGGGACAAAGCCCACAGGATGTGTGCTTAACAGGAGGAGATCTCGGTCTAGCGCCACAAAGCTCCCACCACCACTTAAACTCAGGAATGGCGGAACTGTCACGCTAAAAATGTCAGATGCTTTTTATTCTCAGCACCTCTATAATTTGTGATTTATGCCATACAGTAAAATATAACAATTCACCGCCTCTTGGTCTTCATGGGGATACTCTCCTATCGTTTGAGGACCAGGTTTTTGGTGGTACTTCTTCTGTGGGACGCATTTTTCATGAATCTATCTGGACCCACATCTCAACCACATCTGTTTTAAGTGATTTTACTGGATTTGAGGCGGCTGAGCTTAAGGTTATTGTGGCTAAATGACGAATTACCATAACCAATCAGACAATGCACTTTATTACATTATATGTGGCGTTTCATTCTGAGGTCAGGTGTTTCGTATTAGTATCCTATCACATTACAAGCAAAGTGAAATAACCTACACCTGAAGGAAAGTACATGTTTTCTTGATACACAGAAGGGAGGAGAAGTTCAGTGAGGATTTTTTTTTTGTTTTCTTTGCCCTTTTTTTAAAGCACACAATGACATTTATAATGCCAAGAGTGCCACCCATGGTAACCTGAGGAGCCATGCACCAGTGTGTCTGTTGGAGGCACCTTTCACACGAGGTGCATTCCAGTGGTCATGGCAGGCCAACAACAAGTCAATCAATCACATTCTGTGCAGCAGTAATTTAGTAGGTGTCACACTATCTCTTTTGTTGGCCACAGGACAGCAGAGTGAGTCACAGAAAGAAGACGGACAACAAAATGGTTTTCAGACACGGAATCGGATATGGATGCCTCGCAAAATCAGATTATGAATCATTATATGGTGTTTGTCTAAATCACCTAAATAAATTACAAGACAGTGACAATTCATAAACAACTTAGGAGACTAACAATTTTGTATGCATCTAAGCTAAAAACAGGAATTTGATACATCATTTATATGGATACTGTATAATATCTACTGTAATTTTGTGTATGACAGTCACTGATTCAGTTAAAGTCCCTTTCCGGTCATTCATCAAACGAAAATAAAAACTCATCTCTGTGTACGAGAGTTGTGTATTTAGAAAGTTTTTCCGTGAATAGAATTCATTCATGCCTCTTTCTCCACCACTTGCTACAGCTTGAGCACACCAGCTCACCTACGACTCTGCTTAAACACTGTAAATCTCTTTAAAAGTGAAAATGATTCTGAAGAAAAACACAAATGAGAAAAGCCACAGCCTGCAAGTACACAGGATTTGTTTGTTAGGTTTGTTATGTATGAAAACCCAGAAACCCGAATCCGTATTTTTGTGATTTTCATCAGTACGTTACAGTTTTGTGGCAGAATTGCTCAGCCATGGCAGTGACTGCTTATTTCACTCATGATGTGTCTTCAGAAATATTTAAAAAACAGAATAAGGACATATTAACAGCATAAAATACTTGATTTTTCATTGCAGGAGGTCTTTTAAGGTTGTATAAATGATTTTGATCTTTGAATTGTAAAATACTACACTTAAAACTCTTTTTCTGCTCTGCCTTTTGCTCACAATTTGTGCCTTAAAGGGGAGACTTTTTAGTCAACCCTGTAAAACTGTTCCAGGAATAATAATTAATTGCCACTAGTGAGCATTTATATGTTTGACTTGCTAGACATCCAAATACAAAAATGTAAGTAACAACCAAAATACTTTGATTCATTGCTCTGGTTTCTGATATGGCCTCGAGGTGAAGGCTGTTTAGCTGCCAAATCAAATACCCCCGCAGGTATGTGAGGGAAAAAAATGTTGAAAAATACATTTCAATCCGTCCTCTATCAGCAGTTATATATGAGGGGAAGTATGGCCAGTGTTTGAAAGTGGACTGCTAAATAATGAGCTGTCCAGTCCAAAAAATGTTCAATGCAAACATACAAGAACTGGCATCAAATGCCAAAATCTTCCACAAAAAGTGCTTACAAAGCCGGAGTCCAGTGGGATAACATGAAGTATGGGAAATTTGCAGTCCAAAACGGCTCAGTACAATAATATGGTATGTGTGGATTCTTGTTAATATGTCATGAAGAAAACTGGCACCGAAAGCTGCCTTTTTTTCCCCCCTTTTGCAAACTCATGATTATTTATGTGGCATCTTTCCTAAATTAAAAGCAGCATCATCTAAACTTTGCCAAAGTTGGCAGTGGACTCATTTTGAACATATAGAGCTTTTTCGGCACTGAAAGGAGATTTTAAATTATTACCTTACCACAGTTTTTTTTTTTTCCTTCTTTTTGACTTCTGGTAGAAACCACTTTTGGAGAAAATAATGTGTATGAAGGTTAAAAATGTCATAAAGAATACCAGGGAGAGGTTACCTTATTGACTCTTCTTGGATATAATATGATTCCACTGATGTGCCATCTGCAACTAACTTCCTAAATCTCACACCGACACCATTTTCCTCCAGGTTTGCCTTACATATATGTGGTTTTAATACAATAAAGATTTTCAGGAACAGTATTCCTGCTGATAAAAACATTATACACATAAAAAAGTAGTGCTGGTGTTTGCTTTAAAAGCATTTATGTTGTCACTTACAGGTAGCAGCATGGCATTTTCCACCATAAAGGTTGTATTTCATGATGATGTTATAATCTTCTTTTTAGCAGGGAAAAAGCTTGGATTTGTAAAACATCCATCCGGCCTTTTTTTCATTATTTTTATAATGAACACAAAAGGAGCTTTGCCATAAAAAACAGGCCCCAGCCCATATGGTGGAGCTGACTTAATCATAACACACATACCCTCACCAAGACTTGAACGTACTGAAAACATCTATATCCTAAAGTGGGAAACATATTGAATAAAAATGTGCCTCATAGCAATAGGTCAGCAATAGGTGTGGTTGAGTCCCACAGACGGATAGTGATCATGTGGATTAAACTGCATTTAGCCACACTTGTCTCATGGGATTTTCCTTGGCTACATGCAGGCAGACACTGAGCCAAAGCCCAGCTCAGTATTTTGACAGCAGAGCCAGAAAAAACAAAAGTGTTTTGCTTTTCCGTTGAAAAAAGTGGGAGAGAAAGAGAGGAAGATGCAGTGGAGAGAAACGGTAGTCCCTCAGCCACTGCCTTACTCAATCCATATGCGAGGCTTAGAGGCAGGAAATACCCACAATTCAGTGTAATCAGGGTAGAGGCCGCCTAGCCCATTGGAACAGACCTGGTGGAACTGATTGGGCACCATTAGGCCAAGCAAGAGCTGAATATGCAGCACTCCGAAATGTTACATTTTCATACACTTGAGACACAATCAGAGTAATGGAAGGGAGCACGTTCTATCTCCCATGAAAAATTAAGTAGAAATGGATTTGTGAAGGTTGTATGCTGTATGATTTTTTTAGGTTAACCTCTAATCGCTTGAGTCTGATTTCAGCTGTATATGAGTGCTATCAGCATTTGAATTAGAGTGACACATTTCAGTCACAAATGTTTGACCACTGCATGAGCACATTATGTAAAATCTCCCAGACCCTCGCTGCTGCCTTTTCTCTGTTCACTGTGAATCACAAAAGAACATTTGTATTTTGTTGCTTATTCACAAACTGCTTCTCCTCTGTGGTACCAACACTCGACCACAAGTAAGACTTCAGCAGAGCAAATGATAATGTGCCTCCCTAAGAAGTCAACAGTTGTTTGACAGACTGGTGGGTTTGTTTCATGATGAGGGAGAACTTCTGGCATGTTAAACCATAATAACACTTCCCCCAAACTAGCGTGCTAGCTGTAGCCCTGTGTCGGAACCAGAACGGGGTTTCCCAGTTATACAAACAGAGGCTGGCTGACTTGTTGTCTGTACAGCTTGACATTTATGGAATTTGAGGAGTCTGCATGTTTACTGATAGTTGGTTTTGGTTTGTCTTATTTGAGACATAATTGGGGAGGCTGGAGGAAACAAGGGGAGCGACAGCTGATGTGGTTTGGTCAAAGGGAATGAACATCTGCCTTTGATTTAATGTGTGGCCCAATAAAGACCCCTGGCACTGGCGCAAAATCTGCCTTTCTCTGTGTCTCTTGTTAGATCAGTTTTCTCTCTCCCACTTTTTCTCACTCTTTCTTTCACACTTGATTCAAAGAGCACCATGACCCAGTGCTTCTTTGCGTCTTTAATGTAAATTTCAGTCATTTGCGAGCCGCCGCAAACACAGTCGGACGCTGGCCTATATGTTGAGAATCGGAGAGAGAGCTGGAGTAGTTAAATCCTTGATTTGTACCTCTCAAAACTCTCACAAGTCCCCCGTGCGCCTCCACCCCCACTCTCCACCTCCCACACAATTCCCAGGTCAACAGAGCTCTCAATATGAGGCGCGTCTGGTCTACTGTGACAGCATATGGTTATCCACTCAAGGTGTCCGGAGACACTCGTTCTTCATACATTAAGTGCTGGGCTTATTCAATCAAAGCGGGCGCTACATTGAAGAGGCAACGAACCTGTCTGGCTTTGTGAAATTTTAAAAATATATTGTTATTCTAGGATTATTTGGCTCGCAATCTGGCATGTAAAGGGGGTATATTTTGTATGTTATGCTGATATGGCAAATTGGATTTAACAATTTCAGTCTCATTTTCTCCCTCTCTCTGTGCAATCAAAGTAGCCCCCTTTTTAGCAGTTTGGTACGTCTGGCAAAAAAAAAAAAAAAGGATCGAGCTGTACCGTATGCGAGCGAAGAGTAAACACACTAAATTAGACCCTGATTACATCATATTTTGAATCGGGGGCTACAATGGCATCACATGAAGTTTTATGAACACTGTCAGTTACCTTTTAAATAATAAACTCACCATGGAGATGGTGTTTACTTTAAGAAAACAAGTGCACGTTTTGCCTGTTAGAGGCACAGTTCCTTAAGTGCTTAGCAGCTCCGCACAGATGTTTGTACTGTAAACATATAGTGAATATTAGAATGACGTCAACCCAGAAATGAAGCAGAAGTCTGTAGTCGATTACCACCTCGACTTCTACTTTGCTTCTTTATTTATAATACTTTAGATTAACAGTAAGGCAAATTTTCCTGCACCATAATGTGTCCTGTCTAGCAGATTTGACTATATACTGCCTGATCGGATGATAGACAGATGCTGCCTTTCTTCTGTTGCATGGCGACATTGTGGCAGGCCTTACGGAGACGTGTGCTCGGAGTGATAGCATCTCTGAAAGGCAGCTCCCCTGGGTTAATGGGGGAGTTATCCTATTAGAGCCCCTCCTGTGCTCCACTCCTCCTCTTTTTACAGGAGAGCACCCATCATTGCCTGGTCTCTCCTGCAAAGGGGGAAGAGGCTAATGGCCTCTGCTGTACACAACGCTTGCCCTCTCCTCCCTTTCTGTATCAGTCTCCTGTCTGACTGGCCGTCCCTCTCTCTCGCTCTCTCTCCACAGCTTCTTCCCCTCTCTTGATTCACAGGATCAATAATTCTCGGCGGGTGCCCTTACATTTCCCTCTCAACACGTTTGTCCATAAATCACCCCCCCGCTTCCCTGGCAGGAAGGATGCCTCAGCTAGAAAACATCTCAAGCAAGCTCAGGTCAGACGGAGAGGTGAGGACAGCTTAACGGACTAAGCCCCAATAACACGCCTTCTTCTATTGCTTCTACAAAAGACATTCTTTTTCTCTGGTTCTGAGTCGAAAAGATGGGTGGCGAAATAAATTAGGAAGCCACATTAAGCTGTCATCCATGACTTTGTACACACTCTGGCTTTTCACTTGTGACTGTGCTTCTCAGAAAACAAACATTGAGCAACAAGTTCTTGAATGGAAAAAAAGTCCAAAAAGAGCTGGATTGGATTTTTTTTTCTTGGTTTTCGAAGTAACTGTGTTTGAATTTCCAGACAGTGGCCTGAGAAAATGTTTAACTTTAATGTGATTTTTTTTTCTTTGCCATTGCTCAATTGTATATTGTTCAAATATCTCCACACACATCAACAATAGCCGCTGGAGAGACTGCACCACAGTAAAACTAAACAACCCTCTTTTTAAAATCACCACTGGTGTATTCCAAGAGACATATTCAAGAAATCCTGTTGTTTAAAACAGAACTCTGCTGCAGTAAATCACACTGACTCCAAACTTTTCTCCTCTACAGATCCGACTTCTTATTGCACATATGTTTGAAAGTGAAAGTCGGAGGAAGGAATCTTTGAAGATTTCAGCACCAAGCATCTGTGCTCCTCTCCGACTCTTTCCACCAGAGCTGACGATTATTTCCCCATGGCTTCTGAAGGCAGCCGAAAGACATTGACCTAGGCCTCTTGTAATAGCCCCTCGGTGGCCATCGTGCCTCCCGGTGTCCATCTTCAACATATTTGAGCACTGAGGTGCATGACATTTTTATGCCGTAGCTTACTCGACTCAAGTATATCAGCGAGAGTGCACTTGTAAGATGTTACAGTAAAGGAAGCGAGGAGAAAATCACAAAAAAAAGCAAGCTGAAAGGATTAAAATTGTCTTATAGAGAGCAGTCGACTGGGGCTTGCATGAGGCATCGCTGCAGTTTGGTTCGACAGTGATTACAAATTGTACTCCGGGATATTTAGGACATCAAAGATGGTATGGGGAAGGTGACTCACCCTCAGTGGGGAAGGCTGATATATGGTGTGAGGAGAGAGGCAGTATGGGGCTCATTGAGGGGCTCATGCGGAAACATCTTGGGCAAACTCTCAGTGCACCGTGTTTGCCCTTGTGACCCATGTTCCTGACAGCATTCAGTCAGGGAAATTTATTTATTTTATTATTTTTGCTTTTTCTTCCCCAAAAGATGCTCAGAAGCTCCAGTCAGAACAAGGTCAGGAAGTGGCTGAGGGTTTGGTTTATACTGCAACCATGAGGGATACAAAAAAACACTACAGAAGAATCACAGTCATCTTTCAGCCTTCCACTGTTTTAACCACATGTTTAAAAAGTTACCATGTTCAATGGGGCGTGAACGAGTTCTTGGGTCTCAAATCAGCTCTTTCTGTTTCCGTAGGAGCCGGACGGTGGCAGAGCAGCGCCAAAGACACACAAATAGTTCAAAGAGTGTAAAATTTGATGGGCTTTTTGTGCCAACAATTTATGATTTTGAGTCAAAGGTATTTCCAGAAGAGGCCAGTGTTTTTTCCTGCCAGACTATAACTGAGCTGATTTACACCAACAGCTACAGAAACATTCAATTTCACCTCCTCCCTCCTGCACTAAACTTTGTCCTTTACTGCAGCACAGGCAGGCTATTATGTCTGTGCATTACAATAAAGAATACACAGATAAGTGGAGACTCATACTAGACAATGGCTTTTCTATTGCAAGTGTGGGTAATCGTCTCGTGGAAGGAGGCACTGTGTTTTGGCAAATTGCACCAGATTCATCTGGCTATAGGCATCCCCTTTCCTGCTCTCTGCTCAGGTTTCCTCCGCCCCATCACAGTGCGAGGGCCTTATCGTGCTGCCCACTCTCAATAGGCAGGGCCGACGCTAAGATTTCAGATGCTGGCCAACCACTCTGAGGGAACAGGTGTCCCCTCTGTCTGCCTGTGGTCGAGGTCCTGTAGTGGAAGCATGGGAAAGGGCAGCCACCGCAGAGGTTCTACCCCAGCGGACAGGTAACAGAGCGCCTTTCAACTCAGCCTGAATTCAGCTAAATTGGCATCCTTTTAGGAACTACGGGAAGCAGTTGGGAGTAGAAAATAAAGAGCGGAAATTCGCCCAACGATTCCCAGTTGACTGGAGGAGTATGGTGTTCTCACAATGGGAAAGTAGAGAAACTATTTTGATGTGTAAATGAGACAAGAGGAAAAAAGGAGGGGATTTGGCTGGGATTGCTTTACTTTGTTGCACACTTTAATAGAACAGACCCGACTAGGTAATGCATTTAAATAAATTCATTGAACCAAACATTTTTAAAATGGGAATTTGCCCTCAGTTAGATGCATCCAGTAGATGCTCTACTTTGCTCTACTTTTAGGGATTAACATTTCAACATTGGGCGTCATTTCCTGAGGACAAACTTCTTTCTTTTCTTTTTTTTTTTTTTTTGTTAAGTCTGCAGTGAGACAAGAGGGATTTTGCGCCTTGTGGTGAGCAGGTCACTGAGAAGAGAGATCAAAAGAGCAGCAGTGTCAGCCCTGCAGCATGCTGCTCATCAGTGTGGCCTGTGATCAATGGTGCAGGTGTGGAGGAGAGCAGCAGGGCAGGTAAATATCTCAGAGGCTAACACCTTTGACTGCTCATTATAAACTTAGTCTCAAGAGTTAAGTTGAGGAAAAATAGAAATTTATGCTCTGGCAATTAAAGGTAATCACTGTTTTTAGTGCTGCAGCGTTTATTAGTGTTTACTCCCACTGACACCCTTCATTCATAAATACGGCCCTATACACGAACAGCTAAATCATCAAAGCCAGCCATATAGCCTGAAGGAAGCTTTTGGGGGTTCAAGGAGCAAAAAGACATTTGCAAATGTCATTTGACGACCTCTAGACTCAAATTCTGCAAGAGTGATAATATATCGATGGGAATGCCATTAAAAACAGTTTGGAGCTCCTCGTGGATTCATTTGCACTGACCCAGAATGCAGTATTTTCTTAACACAAGCAGCAGGCTGCTTTGATGTTATCTCCCTATCCAAACAGCGGAGGGCCTGCTGCCCCTGCCCCGCCTGTGGCCGAGGAGGACGGCGTCGATTAATCACACTGAAGCCTGCTGGAGCGCACTCATAAATCGCCCCGGTGCTCCTTAAACAGGAGAGTCCCAGGGCGCAGCGCCGTCATTTATCAACACTCTCCCCTCCGGATGAGGAGTAAATAAAACTCTGAATATGTAAGGGAGGGGAGGAGGAGGAGGAGGGGGTGTCCTGGGATGTAGAGCATATCCAGTGGTGTAATGGTAAATAAAGAAATGCCTAAACTCTGACCAGCAGTCGTCAACTCATTTTATTCTTCAAATCACATTTATGTAGATTATTAGGCCTCATTTTAGAAAAAAGGGTTAATGGGATTTAAGAGAGTTTAATTAAGCCCCCTGCTTTTTTTGTAATGTGTGCCTACTTCTGATTAAAGTGATAAATTGACAAACCGACTAACAATCATGTGACTGTGCCACTTTTAATGACTTTCTGGGGCCTATTTGAAGGTATTTTATCCTCTACAGTATATAAGGCTCATAAAGCATTCTTTATATGTTGTATTTTAACCAACTCTATAAACTTTCTCTTGGAATATCTGGATGAAATAATCATTTGATTCATCCAGCAGTCAACTGGCATAAATTTATTGGCTATTTAACCATTTTATTTTTATAATTTTTTTTCATTCCAAGTAAGAATGCCAAACATTCAGTAGTCTGAAGTTCTATTTTGTGAACCAAACTGAAAACAACACTACTATACCCCTATGTCATCTTTATTGTGACTGTTTTCTGGCCAGACAATTCATTTATTTATTGAGAAAATAACGAGCAAATAAAGCAGAAATGCCCCCAAAATATATATGCTATATTTTCTTTAAACTTTCAGCAGTTTTCTCTCATCAGATTTGCTTTTTATTCTGTATTGTTGCATAGTGAAACAAATGGGTGCCATAGCTGAATAATGTTTCCCTCAAGTGGAGATTAAGAAAAATGCATTAGCCGTGAAAACTAAGTTACTGTGTGTGTCTCTTATGCTGTGTAGTTCAATTTCCAACTCCATACAATAGGTAATTTGGGACAGTTATGAATCAGGTTGTATGCTTTTTAACATTTAAATTCTTAGAAAATGTATACACACAGAAGTCAGATGATCATGTAACTCCTTTAAATTCCAAATGCTGCATCTTAAGATGGATGATACGTGATATGATGACGTACGAAGGTATTATGGTCTGTCAGGTTGACAGTGTAATAATGATACTCTTGCTTGAGGTTCCTTTTAGAACAAATCGGTGAATGAGCATCTCTGCTGGCTGATCTGCCTTTGTGCAGTACCTGTGAGCATCATGGTTCTACTTAGAACCAGTAGAAAACTTAACACATGCACATAGCACAAATACAGCAGGAATACATTATATGGTACAATGTTTTTGGACTCTGATTTCCCACTTTTCTTATGATGACAAATTTGGGATTTTTACAACTCTGTTTTTACCATATTCTCAATCTGTATTTGTTGCTTGGAGAGATATTTAAATGCTTGAACAGAACATTATATTTTGGACTTTGGATTTTTGGACAATCCAAGCAATCAGGCAGGAAGACAAATGAAACATTTTCCCAGGATTTCTCTTCGGGACCGGCTGGGGGTGTAAACATTGCTCCTTGTGTCCAGCAACACTGGAGTCCTGTGAGAGTCTGGGAGAAGCAGCAGCAGAAAGCACTATCTCCATCATCGGTGCTCACCAGGCCTGTCCTCACACTGGCAACCCCACAAAGCCTGCCCGGAGACAGATGACAGCGCCACAAAGACAACACAGGTGGCTGGCTGCAGACCACCTGGAGCAGAAAAGCTCCGCCACACTAAGAACTCTGGGAGACAGCGCAGAGAGGAGAGCTTGGAAATAGGGGGAGAAAATTATGAATGAGGTGAGGGGGAGGTGGACAGAGTGAAGGATGAAGAAACAGCCAAACAAAGGAAAGGCATTAGAGCACTGACTGAGGCAAAAGAGGACCAGAACCAACTGGCAGGTGGAGCAAAGTTGCAGGCCACCTTTAACTTATTAGCTATTCTTAGCAAGCAACTGAAAAACCCCAAAGAAATAGGAAGACATTTTGATAAATACACTTTGCTTTTTCAGTGGGAGCCAAAAAGAGAAATGATACCATCTTAATGTCTGTACCTTGAATAAAAAAAAAAAAACCTGCAGCCAGCTGTCTTTTAGCTTAGCTTACCACAAAGACTGGGAACAGGTGAGCAGCTGTCTAAAGTGAACAAAATCTACCTCCCAGCTCATCTAAAGCTCATTATTTAACATGTTAGAAGTTGTTTGTTTAAACTGTATAAAAAGCTAAGTGTCAAAATGAGAATATGTGGTTTTACAAGGAGGATAGATGCTGGACTATTTCTTGGCTGGAAGCAGTGACCTATTGGACTCACAACTGTTGCCTGAACACGTGAGTTTTTGTATGGATTCAAACAAATGGTTTATTTGTAAGCTTTAAAAGTGCTGGTTGGTGGAAATTTAAAAAAAAAACAAAAAAACAAAAAAAACCCCAACTTTGGGCAGATCCAGGTTAGACACCATCCCTGGTTTTCATACTTTGTGTTAAGCTAAACTAAGCTAACTGGCTAAGGCAAGAAATAAGTGCATTTCCTGAAATGCTAATGACAAACATAGATAATAGAAATTAAAATGTTGTCATTTTGAATTTCGCTGGACAAGTTAGGATATTGTCATTAAAGAGTATTATTTTTCTCAATCAGTTTTTGAGTTTTAGCTTTTTAAAACAAAGGAAATTAGAAGTTTAAATACTATAAAATATCTCTTTCCCCCACGTGGCATCTACCCAAATGCCATAATTTATAATGATGGATAAGCTCATCAAAGCTATTCCTCCATCTATCACCAGCATCAGTGAAGGACTCATCTCAAATGTCACAATAAGGCGGCTTACATCAAAATTGACCCCTTTCTCCTATTTCCTTTAACAATACCGTTTAATAACGATATGGTCCGTCACGCCCCATAGTGCAATTACATGCCCTGCTTTCAAGAGGTTTTTTTCTAACCAAGATGAATCTCTCCTCAGGACTCACGTTCATGCGCACCTTTGAACTGAGGGAGATGCTTTAGTGCCGTGACCTCGATCCATTCCCCTTAGAGAGCATGGTGAACTTTTATCCAGACAGCACAATCCCCTGGATCAAATTCTTCGGCATGATGGAGAATTTCTGGAGCCACCAGGCCTTTAAAGCAAAAGATGGACTTCCAGAGAGGTAGAGCGGACTTCATAGTCCTTTTTAGGAGCTTAGATCAGGTTTTCCTGTGATGGGAATGACTGGTAGCTGGTCTTTACAGAGGTGGGATAAGGTGAAAGGAAGAGAGAGAATAAAAATAAGTCAGACGGAGCAGGTCTGAGTAGAAACCCAGAAGAAGCGTGTACTCCCAGCAGTGGGTCTCATTCGTTTTTTGACCTCCTGCTTTTAAATGGTGGTAATAACTGATATGACCTTACCTGCTGCTGGCGGACGTGTGTTGGAACATCATTGCGTGAGACTGATGTGTTTCAAGCCACACACTGGAAGTTTCCTTCAAGTGAACACAAAGGTTTGCTATTCTTTAATCTACACTAGCTTTTGATATAGTCATTCCTCTCTCCTCTCACTTTTTCTGAAATCCAAATCTTTCTCTTCTTCTTTTGTCTTTGTTGTCATCACTGTGTTTTCTTTTCTACCTTCCTTGTCAGTGTTACTCTTCCTCCTCACATACTTCATTTTTCAGCCTCTTTATCCCTGTATGTTCCCCTTTTTATACCCCAGTCTCACCTCATCAGTAGCGCTTCCGTGTGTGCAGCCTCCTGAGCATCTGTATGTCTTACATCTGGATCCAGGTCTACTTGATGGGAGCCCTTCACCTCTAGCGCAAGGCCTGCCTGTCTGCAAGTCTCCTCAACAGCTGTCATGAAAACCAAACAGACACTCTTAATTGGTGTTCCAGACTCAAGGAAACTGGACTAAAATATTTGCATAATTTCACAGAGGACGGAGGAAATTGTTAAAACATGTGAGCCAAGGCCCCGGTCTGCTTGTAACCCTACCCCCCGGGCCAAGCGGCTCTTGGGTGCCACCCAGCGCCAACGGTGCTGGGAGGGAGGGAATGGAGGGTGAGACGGGGGAGGAGGATGGATGGATGGATGGAGGGCAGTCGAGGAAAGAGAGGAGAGGAGTGAAAAGGTCATTCGAGCTGATCCTATCAGAGTGTCTCACCTTCTCACACTGCTCAGAGCCAGAGAAGACCTGACACAGGCAGAGCCGGGCCTGCAGTATCATATGAACACAACACTGGGTGGTTCTTGTTAAGGCAAACAACACTTTTCCCCCCTCAAAACTGTTCCTGTTTCTTTTGCAGGTATATACATCGGTGTTTATGCATTTGTGGCACATAAAAAAATAGCATTTTTAGTAAATAATAAGCAATAAACAGCTCTTGTTTGTATCACTGCGTGGTGTGCTCACATCAGAATTAAATACTGGATAGTTTTACCTCTTTGGGCTTCTAAAGGTTATTCAAATTAAACTCAATCAAATCAGGCTTTGTTTGCTTTAAGTGTACAGAGCTCATAGTAATACAAGACTTTCTATTAAGCTTTCTATTTGTTTAAATGGTCACAAGCCAAAAAGGCTGGGAACCTTATATTACTGCGTATCACTGAAGATTAATTATGTACAAAAAATAGAGACATAAAGTAGTGGAGTAATCAGAGGAAACAAAATAAAACCCCAGAGATAACACAGAATGTGGAATGTCAAAGGTCTGAAGGAGCACGTATGCCTTAAGAAAGCTTATAACTTTTCCAGATATAACTTTGATTAATAGACTGTATATATTTGTGACCCCCTAATTACAGAGGACTGCAGAGTGTCAGGTAAGATCCAGACTAGCATAATGGTGGGAAGGTCGATTTTGGGAAGGGGCTGGAAGATTTTATGAATGGATTATTCCGTTTGGCTCAGTTCAGAAAAAGTCCTTCAGAATGAGACATTGGGTTAAAAATTATGTGACCAAATGAGGCCATTTTTGAAGAGCTATAATGACATGAACTGATGTGTTGCTGCAACAAGTAATCTTTGTTTAAAATTATAATTATTGAATAGGAAAACAAGACAGTAACTATTTATGGATCTGGGTATGCAAATGCTTTTATATGATCATATATACTGTTTGTGTGTATACAGTAGAGAAGAGAATGTGCCACCGCTCTTAATTTTCTAACTCTTTTAACACATTGTATATCAACATATGACATATACTAATTCCAGCATATTAGCATTATACAGCTTTGCTCTGGACCCTGTCCTCCTCCGTCCTGGTTCCCACATAGTGAGACAGTGGTGGGCGTTCAACAGCTACAGCTGAGGCAGGGCAGGGTAATTAAACTAGTCTGGACCATGTGGAAAAGACATAGCAGTTTAAATGCCCTCGCTGGAGATAACATGAGCGCCATGCAGATAGATCACTTGGGATTCCCCCGTTTACTGGAGATGCCAGCTGCACTGAGACACTGCAGAGAGCTTTGCCACCTTGTAAACGAAAGAGGAGAGACAGAGGAGCGCGAGGAAGTCAATGAGTACTACTACAGTGTGTCTTTTTGTTGCACACCAGAGGCAGAGGCAGTGGAGAGGGGAACATGGGGTCTGAAATTGCAGGGTGCTTAATAAAAACGTGGAGGAGGCGAGTATGAGACGCATGAAGTAGCTCAAACAAGCATCAGGTGTCTCTGGGATTTCAAAGGAAATTTCATGCTGCAAAACTGTATTTTATGGTCCTCAGCTAAGAGAGATTGTGAAATTCAACCCCATGATTATTGACATAAGCTATTATTTAGTTTTGGTTTTTTTGCATTATAGATGCAAATGAGCCATCACGGTTTCTACGTTTCAGTATATAGGAAATGGCTCATTAGAAATCCACCAGAGGTGCAAGTAATTATTACAAAAAAACAACTCTGTATCGCCGAGGTGTGATTAGATCTAATCAAGTGGAGATAAAGTGAGTAAACAGATCATTAAACATCCGCTCCTTATGAATACAACATAATTATTAAATGATTATGGTGATTACACCCCCACCAGGGCTTGTGGCGTGTCTTCATTATCACGGAGATTAATCAACGCCACAGGCTGAGGCGGCAGACTGCTGGAATATTCACAGTGCAGGAAAGATGAATAATGAGGTCAAAAACAAAAACATGCTCGACTATTTCAACAAAATATGGGCATTTAGTCAGAAATGCTGCAGGACAGAGAGTCTGGTTTACTGTGTTGAGGTTTACTGTTGCTATGTTACTAGGTTTTGATGCAGATTAGAAAATTAGAGTGTGTCAGAAGTTTGTTTCTTTAAACGCTCTTTACCAGCATCAGAATGTATGAAAACCAGCCAAACAGCTTTCCAGATATTAGTTGTGTCTCCATTATACAGCACAAATTAATCAGTGTCACAGGGGCAGACAGTGGGAGAAATATGATGGATGAAAAATGTCTGCATGGTGACCATGGGATGCAGAAAGCAGAGAGACAGCGAGTTTGAGTATCTGCGATGTACCGATGGAGGAGGAGAGAGAGTGTGTGGCGTCCTAAAGCAGCGAGGAAGGAAGGGACGAGGCAGTGAGAGAAACACAGTCCGTGTGTCTTTTCAAGTGTGTGTGTGTGTGTGAGCGTGTCTGTGGATGACGACAGAACAAACAACCTCCTCTGTCATGCATGGCCTTGAGAAACCTCTATGGATTTAGGGCTCCATCAGCCCGGGGGGCTCTCTGGCTGTCCTTGAAACTGCCTGTTTGTCTCTTTCCACACCGCCGACTAGCCAAACAGCAGGATCCTCCACCTCTCCCACGGGTCAGGTCCCTCTCAACCCCCGGAGAGCTTTGATCTGACCGACAGAAGAAGGGGGTCTGAGAGGGCTTTGGGAACTCTAAGCTCCGTGTATGTGTGTGATGGGGCAGCAGACTGAAAGAAAAGGGGGGGATGGTTCGGGTCAGGTGGGGTCAAAGGCCGGTGTCCATCCCGACTGTCCTTCTGTTTGTTGGCTACAGAACTGCTCCCACACACTGGTACAAACATGCTCGCACACAGACAAAAACACCCACACAAATATATAAAGACTCAGAACGTTTAAAGGTTCTAAAATTCTAGATTTTTTTTATTCTCACAATGAAAACCCACATTAAGAACTAAAACTTGACTGCTGTTTCCAGTAACATAATAGCATCTTTCTACCTATTCTTAAGTTTTCTTGCTGATGAATTAAGTGCGGTATTTAACAATTTATTTGACCTAAATATAATCCTCAGAAAGTTTTGTGGAGACCAAAACAGAGCTAAAAGGAAGGTGACTATTGGATTTGCAAGTAAATGCTAATGTTGCTATGCATCTGTTGTTGTAAAAAAAAAATCTAAAAATTGCATGTTAATATACCCCCATATCAACTAAAAAGGTGATATATGTGTTTAGTTGTTTCTGCAGCCAATATTTTGTAGCGTCATACGACAACATGCTAACTGAATTTCATCATTTGGTAAATTGTTGAGTTAAGGAACGAACTGATTTGAACTTTACTCGTTGATTGTTTCCTGATGTTACCTATAAAATGCCACATTTTTTAAAGAAAACAACACACAAACATTACAAACAGGGAGACAGCGGTAATTTTTGCATCCGTCTTTTATCTTTTCTGTGGTAACCCGACTGCTCACCTGCGTGAGTGGCTGCATATCTGTGTGATGAGTGGGCATGCGTGTAGATCTCCACATGTGCCCCACATCTCCACGCCTTTTCCCCACGGGCAACCTCTCTGACCACCACACAGCCATCAGTCCTCCACTCACTTCTACCCAGGACAGCCCCCTTTTGAAGGCTGAGTAATTAACGTGCCATCTGATACACCATCCGGCCATAGAGGCTCTCTGGGGGGGGGGACACACACGCATTCGCATAGACACACGTACATCTCACACACACACACAGGCCTGCACACGCTTACACGCTTACACGCACAGGTAATCCATCAAGCCATGTTAACTGGCCAAGTGTCGCTGTCAGCTGCGTCTTATGTATGATGGTGACCCTGAGGTTAGCCCAAAGAGACCATCATATGCTGTAATGACAATCCCCACTCCAGCAATTTAGACGTGGATGTATCATAAGACTAATCTAGAATAAATGATGTCTAATTGAAGGTCTGTAACAGTTACCCAAAATGAATCAATTCATATTTTTAAATAAATATATCAAACGGAAAATTCTTTGAGATAAACATCTTCTCAGGGTGTTCGCTGTTGATTTGAGCTATGTGGATGCTGTGTAGGAGATGTGTGTCTATAATGCAACAGGTAAAGATCCCACTGTGCCACAAAATTCCACCTCAAAAAAGTTCAATAGCATTTAAATGAGGAATGAGGATGACTAAGCTTTTACTATCATCCAACACATTCGATATAATGTGATGGAAAGTGTGGTAATGACAAAGATTCCTTCGTAAAGCACCTAATTACAAATACAAATATGAATACAGTAACATGGTTTTGTTTAAAAATATCTTCTTTTTTTTTCTTGCACCTGTGCAAACTAAGCTGTCTCCAGAGGCAATAAACAAGAAACACTCGCTATAAATTTCTCGCTTCCACCGAGATTTTTTAGGACATCACGTTCTACACGATAACCATGAAATTACTTTGATTTCTGATGTGGTCATGAAAAGTTCAAGCCTTTTAAGAAAAGGTTGGATTTGGGATTTAGTTGCTGGGATGTGGCAGTCAAAGACGTTTGGCAGAATATTTTCTCCATGAGGTTAAAGGTGATGCGGGGAGGTCAAAATAAGACTGACGCTTGGAAATGATATCCTTCCTGACATTTATGTGGACTTGTAAAAACATTTGATGCAGGTAATTGGCTCGAATAGATCGAAGGATTTCTGTTTGACGAAAAACGTTCTTTCAAGGTTCAAATATATGCTTAGAAGATTAAATGTTCTTTTATAAAAAAAATAGTAAAAAAAAATGTTTTCTGTATCTTGTCCAGTATTGCTCTGTGATTTAGGACAGCATTTGTTTTGGTTTGTTTTTTGTCTGAAAGATGCCTTTTGATGTGGACAACACAGCCAAGGGTGATGTGCCAGGAACGAAGGCGAACGAGACAAGGGAGAACAAGAGAAGAAGAATGTGAAAAAAGTTCTAATCCACAGTTGCAGGTGTGTTACACTTTTGTTGCCCAAGCAGAAGTTCACAACAGAGTTGATGACAAAGGGTCGGGCCCCATGCAGCCTATTGTGGCCTGGAGAACAATATGGAGGCTGTGAATAGCTAATCCCTCTGGACCGCTGACAGGTTGGGCCTTTAAGCAACCTGGGGACTCATTTCTCCACTGGGCTGGGCCACTGTCTGACAGGGATGGGAAAACCCAGGCTACTTACTGAGCCTTCGCCCAGAGCAGATACTGGGAGCCATTGTAAAGGAAAATATTATCTCCATTGTCAGGCTGTGGCCGTCTTTGTAATATCAGAAGATGAACTCGGGGA